>NW_018127896.1:2299480-2320222 GCF_001952655.1 Monopterus albus | reverse complement strand
TGGTATTTGTTGTTGTTATTTTATGTGTATGCCTTGTTAGACTATCCGACTGCATAATTTAAGTAATATTAACTCGCTAAAATAAAGCGTGCTAGTTTGCCTTTGCAATGGAAACATGATACCAAACTCCTCCAAGAGATTAGTGATTTCTTACTTGTCCGGCAAATATGAATACAATGTAGAACACAACCTGCGACTGTCTCTGAATGATTACGAGTCACTTCATGATTCGTCATATGTAGTATCCACTGACACTTAATGGATTTCGTGAACAGCCTTAGCCAGTTATTAAAGTGGAAAATGTGTTCAAGTATATGTTTCTTGTTCCATTAGCTATATGCCGAATTGAATGGGTGTTTGTGCCAATGCATTAGATGCCCTTATTAATATTGCAGCCTGTATGCACACATGTAAAACAAGGTCCGCGCGGCACATTCTGGACACAAATATGTTTTTAACATGTTTTGCTCTCTAGAGACACAACATGAGTAAGAGGAAGGTGAAAAATGATCATATGCCAGTAGGAGAATGCATCACACAGGTTTGTATCAACCAGTAATTGTGTATTTACAAACAAGAGCTAGTGAATGGCTGTAGTATATACTACAGTTCCTTTATTCATGTTTATTTTCAGGTGCAGAAGATTTTAAGGGAGCGCCTTTGCCACCAGCAGCTCCCCCAGAAGCTGGTGGGAGTAGAGGCTCAACACAAGTAGGTTTATTTGACTGAATCTGGTGAGGGCATCTGAAATGGTTTCTACTTTGACATATTATTTCTAACTGGAGGAGCACTATGGGCATTGCAGTCAAACCACTGTGTTTCCAGACACCTCCTGGAGCTGCTGAAGCGGACGGCCATCCACGGGGAGAGTAACTCGGTGCTCATTGTTGGGCCCAGAGGAGCAGGGAAAACAATGGTGAGCCCCTGTAGTCAGGGTAAAATAGGCTTCTGGGTGGAAATGGTTGAAAAAGATGATAAATTGTGTTGAACTATACTTGTATGTAATGTCTAGTGTCTGTGTTTTTGTGTCTGCAGCTGCTGAAGTGTGTGTTGAGAGACCTGTTGGAAGAAAAAGAAGTGCAGAAAAACCTTCTACAGGTTTATCTCAATGGTACAGACTCTGGTTCCTCATTCATTTCTGGACTGGTTCTTTCTTATGACCACAGAACATATTGCACCAGGGTTTATACAGAAGTGAGAAATAAACTTAGATTTTTTTTAGTTAAGCTACTAAAATGATTCAGTTACACTTAATAATGTCTGGTTGAATTTCTTGCCTGTTTTCTGCAGGTCTCCTGCAAACAGATGATAGAATTGCACTAAAAGAAATAACACGGCAACTCCATCTGGAAAATGTTGTTGGTGACAGAGTATTTGTAAGTATTTACCAAGAGTCTTATGAACATCTTTGCCACTAATAATGTAATAAAAGTGCTTCAAAAACAGGTCTGTTTCATTTCAGGGAAGCTTTGCAGAGAATCTGGCGTTCCTGCTGGATGCACTGAAGAAAGGTTAGAAAATGTTACAGCGCTGAACAATTGGCACAGATTTTTGCAGAGTTTGAAACTAAATTATACAAATTCAAGGCCATTAAGTCTGATGTGTAATAATATTTGCTTTTTTGGTCCCATCTAGGCGATCGCAGCAGCAGTTGCCCAGTGTTGTTCATCCTGGATGAGTTTGACCTTTTTGCTCACCATAAGAACCAGACTCTGCTCTATAACCTGTTTGACGTCTCCCAGTCTGCCCAGGCACCCATCGCTGTGGTCGGCCTCACCTGCAGACTGGTGCGACTCAAAATCTGATTCAAAATGGACGGCAAACCGTCTCCATCATCTCAAACATTTTTTTTAATTGTTCATTTCCATTCAGGATGTTCTGGAGCTGTTGGAAAAGCGTGTGAAGTCGCGGTTTTCCCACCGTCAGATCCACCTCCTGAGCAGCCTGACCTTCTCTCAGTACCTAGATCAGGTCCAAGCACAGCTCAGCTTGGCACATGATTTTCCTGACACCAAGTTTGCTGAGGATTGGAATGCTGGCATCAAGGTGAACCAAGGAACTGATTTTGGTTCCATTTTAGGCAAAACAAAATCAAATGGGAATAAATCAAAGATGCCAGTTTAGGTGCTCACAATCAGATTTGATTTTGAACATCATTTTGTAGATGTTAAATTGACCTCCTGGAGGCACATCAAGGTTAAAATGTGATGTACTGAAAGCTACTACACCAGCAGTTGGATTTTACAGAAACATGCAGCAACAACACGACTTGTAGCATCACTTGTTCGACATGTTTCACTTGTCTTCCCTTTGTTTTTATTTCCCCAGACTCTGTGTGAAGACAAATCAGTTGAGGAGGTTTTACAGAAACACTTCAACTCTAGCAAAGACTTCCGCTCAAAGCACATGTTGCTGGTGAGAGCAACACACAGATTGTGTTTTGTTACAAACTTCATCTGCCATTTGGTTTGACAAAGGCGATCTGAATCAGCATAAAACAAGAACACACTATGATTAGCATGTGTCAATCACGCTTGTACTTGTGTAATACTTCAAATTAAGGTACAGGTTTAGCTAAACAGAAGCAAAGTTTGATTAAAAGACCTTATTGAGAGATGTTGTTTCTTACAGATGTTGTGTCTGAGTCGTGTCTCTGTAGCCAATCCTGCCATCAAACCCGCTGACGTCCTGGAGGCCAGCAGACTGTGTTTAGCTGATGCCAAGGCTAACATGCTTCATGGTAACGTCAGAAGGAACAGAGAAATGTCTTTGGGCACACACTCCAGAAAGTCTATATCAGTTATAGCTGTGTTTCTCTTTTTAGGCCTGTCCATCTTGGAGCTGTGCCTGATCATTGCCATGAAGCACCTCAATGACATCTACGAAGGAGAACCGTTCAATCTCCAGATGGTTCACAATGGTACCACCTGATCCAGTTTCACTTAGTTTATGGTTTTCATAAAGCACATAGGAGAAAACTGGACACTGAAAACCTCTCAAACGAGATGTGAAAAGCAACAGGCATTCAAAACATATCGCAAGTCATCACTGTGAAAGGTTTTCTTGACCTGCTTACATGTCCTGTTTTTTAGAGTTTAAGAAGTTCCTGCAAAGAAAGTCAAACTCCATGTACAACTATGACCAGCCTGTCGTCATGAAGGTCAGTAGGAACACTATCAAAAAGCTTTTCGTTTAGAGATTTCCTGCCACCCACACCAAAACTATTTCATTCCTGCCTTTGCTTATACAACCCTCAGGCTTTTGAGCACCTGCAGCAGCTGGAGCTGATCCGGCCTGTTGATGGCTCCTTGGCCAAAACGCAGAGGGAATACCAGCTCATGAGACTCATGCTGGACCACAGTCAGATCATGGAGTCCCTGCAGAAGTATCCACAATGCCCCACTGATGTCAAGCAGTGGGCTATGTCGGCGTTCGGCTAGGACTCTGCATGGACGTTTTTTTCCCAGTGCTGCAGCAGCAAATAGATGGAACAAATTAATACATAAGTTTGTGAGGCTTGTCTTACATACAGATACTGGACTGGACTGAATACCAGGTGAAATGTCAAGTCAAAATAATCTGAAATGGAAAGGAGCACTACAGCTGTTATAGCTGCCAAGGAGGGTAACTCTGGTATGTCAGACTGTTACAGCTACAATTGCGCTTATGTTTCATGTTAGGAGGACTTCTCCTGTACTCAGAAAATCAACCATTCAGAATATTGACCTGTTTTCCAGCAACGTGTAGACTGTCAAAGCAGGCTTTTCCTTTAGGTTTATGGGTTTTGAATTACTCCTTAAATAGAAAACTGAAGCAGTTTAAAAATGAAAGGTTTCACCAGAATGTCTTGATAAAATTGAATAAAACAAGACAACTGTTACCTGCAGTTCTCTCCTTGAAAATCACTGAAAAGTGCTGGAGTTTGGAAACTGGTGTCACCTGCTGGATGCTGCCATCTGGTGGCAGATGTAGAACTGCACCAGTGGAGGTCAGCATGAACCTGGGCAGGAGCTACAGAGACCCTTCCAATAGTTTTTAAGTTTGATATAATCATTGGCACCTTATTTTGTAAACTGCCTACCAAAACAGAACCTTATTTTACAGCAACATTTATGTCATAACATTTCCAAATAATACAGGAGAAGCTTCCTGGAAAGGAGGATGTAATTTGGTATTGATTATATGGAAAACAGGGAGTGTGTTCAGTTAGACTTGTAACCTAGATCATCTTGTAGTCACTGCAGGTGAACTTCACATCCAACACTGCGGAACTGGTCTACAGGAAAGCATCCGATTAAACATACACAGTCAAGTGTTGAATAACAGATAATGAGTTAGTTTGTTTTAAACCGAGCTTTTCTTGTAAGGAAATTCCCATTTTCCCTTAAGTGGGAACATATCACATAGTTCTTCCTCAGGGAACTTTGGAGGAAATTGTCACTGAATTACAAACTTGTAAAATAAAGTGCTTGTAACTAAAAACTGCAGTTGTCAGATGAACAGGAATAAAGCAATCTCAGACTGTGATTTAGTCAGTGAAACAAAGAAAAACATCTGCATTCACAATCTAAAAACACATTTATTTACATCACATGGATCACTTTAGCTGATAAAAACCACAGCTGGCTAACATTAGCCTTGAGTCACAGCGCTGATCCAGGACCAGTTTTGTCTCTGATTAAATATCCAATGTTTTTTTCTGTTATAATACTCTTCTGTATTCCTCCCTTGTCCCTACACTGGGAGGTCAAAGGTCAAGGGGGGATGTATTTACATTTTCTAGTTTGAGATTCCAGAGCTACTTGGCCTATTTACACATTTTTGTAGTCACGTGTATCAGGTGTAATGAAACAGGACATTGAGATTTTTTATTTTTAAACACAACCCACTGACCAAAAAGACTAAAGATGAGATAGTCCAGCCTTGAAACCCAGAAACTCTGGGAGCATCATTACCTCTACAGGCTGTGTTGGTAGATTCTGGATCAGCGCTGCAACTGGAGAGCCTGGAAAAAATGTGGGGTCAAAAATGCATGTAGTGTTTGTTTCTCTGTAGAAATATCAGGCCTGGCAACCGGACTTATCTTGCTGTCAAGACAGTCCGAGTGGCGAGGTCACTGGAGTTCAATGTTTCCTCTAAAATTCTTACCAGCAGTGAAAAAAAGCAGGTGATCGAGATGCTGGAATGAAATACCTGTTGTAGATGACTATTATCATATATGGAATATTGCAACAGCTCCAATCAAGTGCTTTCTTGCTTTCCTTAAGTACTCCAATGAGCCTCTGGCTTTTAGCTTGCACAGAGCTCAACTTTTCGCATACTGCAGGACAACCTCTTGACACAGCTAGGCTGGGCCCTGCTGCCAGGTGGAAACAAGGGAAGTATAAATGAATGTAGAGGAAACACTGAAGTTTAACACACACCTACTGTATAAAGAATCAGCTCAGAGTATATAGTTGATACAGGTACTTATGTTCTCATGTCTGTACATTTCCTAGACTGCTTAAAATAGTGGGGGCAACAAGACAAATGTTTCACTGGTAGTTTATACGCACAGCAATGTGAGGTGCCGGGCTGGAGGAAGTCGAGAGAGAACAAGGTAAAGCCAGCGCACTCAGGAAACCCATTCATACACCTTAAACTGATCAAGTTCAGACTGGACTTTTAGTTGAGTGAGAACAGGTTTATTCTGAGGGGAAATCGATCTGTCATTTGTTCTGAGGTCGTCTCACCTGCCTTAACCAAGGCAAATAGAGCCATAGATTTATTTTGGATAAACTGAAAAACCTTTATAAAATTAAGGCGCCTGAGAAGAAGGTTGTGGAGATTTGGCTGCTGCACTGATGTCTGACTGAGGCTCAAAGGAACGAGGAAGGCCACAAACTTCACGACTCTCCATGGGAGCTTAACAAATTTAGCCTTTACTGTTTTCTTGTCTCTCTAGCTGGACTGTGCTTTTGGCCCGCTAGTTCACCTCCTTTACAGCAGCTACTGCTTCACACCTCCAGAAGGTAACCGCACAACCAACAGGTGTATGAATGCTTCTTTGAGTGCTTCAGTTTTACTTGTTTCTACAGCGACAGGGCACAATCACACGAAACCAGCCAAACACAAAGCCCTCTAAAGTTACACAGGGCCGGGCTCAATCCACCAAAATACACACAATACTGGAATCCAGGAGTCTGAAGAACATTCATTCTCGGTTGTTTGTCCATACACTGAATAGAAACAAGCACGTTATAGTTTATATTTTTTCTTTTTGAATTACTGAAAGTGTTTCCTGAATTACAACCGAGCACCCACCCACAACACCCCAACAACCAGAAATCGTGCCAACTCTTACAACTTGATTCCGAGTTGCACCTGAGCTCTGATCCCCAAACCCCCAGGCCTGTAAATTGAAAAATAAATACAACATATCAATATGCAAGGTCACAGATAAAAAAAAATTAAAATGCTACAAGTTATTTGTGTTTGTGTATATTGAAAGTCACTCCTGCAGCTGATCCTACAGAAGTGTAGGGTAGTTTACAGCACTGGTTGCATATAACTCGCTAGAACTTAGAAAAGCATAGTACTGAATCCCTGAATGGTATTTGGTTTGGGTTGGTTTCTCAGGCGCAATTTAAACTGAAGCGGTCAAACACTGAACATCTTCCACTTTGTCTACCCACAGTACTGGGATGTGGCTGCCACCCAAATGCTGGTGTGTTTTGTTTTGTTTTGCTGTGGCTGATAGACTTATCGACTCTACCAGTCAGTTTGGCAGGTAACCAACCAACATTTGGAGGCTGTTTTTAAAAATCCACCTGGCTGCTGAAATACTGGTGAATAAGTTTTGCATTTAAGGACACAAACTTGGGGATGAAAAAGGATAATACTGGTGTTTTCCCTTTACACCTGTGCCACTCGGTGAAGCCTTCTGCTATCATTATACAGTCATGAAAAACTGCCACAGAACAAAATAATGCATCAAGGTCAAAACGAGGAAGCTTCTTTTTAGTCATCATATCATACTTGGGGGGGGGAATGGGATTTTACTCAGAAATAATCCACCCAACTAGCACTTTACCAAAACTCAAGAACTTGTGAATTTGAATCCCTTTTCTGGTAGAGGAACCTGGTTACGATTTTGGTTTATTTGTCATACTTTTTACCCAAAAGAAATCCCTGTGAATGAGGTAGTATTTACTGAAGGGCCGCTGGGGTTTGCAGTGCTGATCATCCCTGTCTGTTCAAGCTTCATGAGGACCTTTGACATTGGCAGTGAACTGAAAAACAGCAGCAGCAAAAGGAAGCAGTATCATGGATGCAATTGTCACACTTCTGCTACAGTGAGTGAATAAGATGATGGCTTAAACTTCCTTCAGGTTTGCTGTGTTGTTGCAATAGTTTCTGAAATAATATCTCAGATTTGTGTTACTGCTGTCACCTGCTCCTGATTTATCAAATGGTCACTGTTTAATAAGAACTGCATCAGAAAAGCAAATGCAAACATGCTCAAGGAACTTGTACAGTTTCTGAACTCTGAACATCTTTTTGAGTTCTACTAGGTTTTTTTGGGGGACAATTGTTAGCATTAATTTAGTCTGGCCCTGTAATGTCTGTTACATCATGTATCACAGAATAGTTGGGGTAAATATAAGCACACAAAACAAAAACCTAACCCAATTACTGCCTTGATTGTTTGCTGTGCAGAGTGGGAGGATCTGATTAGGCTCCCCTATCCAGATTTTATCCAAATGATCATAAATCATTTTTACTGTTTTACTTACGTATTGCCTTGAGCACTACAGTACATTGCTTGCTTACAATGCTAAACTTGTTATGAAAAAGTCTAATGATTATTGTCCAAAATGTGAAATGGTTGGGTAGAAAGACGGTTCTTCATCCTTTAAAGTATTTCCAACTGCACCACTTGATTCTAAAACGCTTGATTTTAAACTGCGTCCTGTGAAACCACCCCAAAGCTTGAGGAGAGACTGCAGGTCTGCCGGCACCAGTGTTCAATATCCCTCAGAGGAAATAAAGACTCTAAAATGTCATTGTTGCCTTCACAACAATGACAGATACATCCGTTTCGCCTGACATCTACAAGAGTAACCAATATGAATGCGGAGAAATGGCACCAGGATGACAGAGAGAAAGGGAGGATCCTCGTCTCGACTGGTCTAACTGTGGTTAGCCGTGCAGTCGGGTTAGTGTCAATAAGATCTCAACACTGCACCTGAATGGCAGTTTCTCTTTTCAAAACACCTACCTACTTTGTAAAAGCTGTTGAATTTGTTAACATCAACCATGTTGTGTGCAACTCTGAAGAAAGACATCAGATATGTTGTCTGTCCATGTTGGTCCACACCAAGATGTCCAGTTCACAAAACACAGCATCAAACCAGGCTAAATGAATCTCACATAGGTTGGTGTTAGCTCTGAAACAGGAGAAACACTGACCAGAGTCAGGGATAGACCCTGTCTGGCTTTCTTATAGAGATAGTGAAGACATGGGGCAACAGATAGCCGAAGCTATGTCGGGTAATGTTTTACCCTGCTCCAACAAAATCTTAAAGGTGGCAAACTAAGTGGCTCTCAGAGCCAAATGTTTGATACCAGCTAGCCAACATACCAGACTGGTTCGCAAGACATAAAACCTGCTAAATACTCACACAGGTATGGTCAGACAGGACAGAGGAAAGCTTCCCATTTAACTGTCTGTGGAAACACTGGCTTTGAGCGTGACAGCACGACTAAACCCTTACAGACAGACCCGAGGAAAGACAGAGAGGGGGCACGTAAGAATCAGCAAGAGAGGAGGTACTGCAATCTGAGATAGGTGAGGATGAGGGGGAGGATGTGAGGAGGTGGGGAGTAGCAAAGATTCCTGAGGTGTATCAAAAGAGAGCAGAGACTCTTGAGAGTTAATCTGAAAACAAACAAACAAAAAAGATGTGTGCAATCAAATCAAAAGCAAGTTGGCTCAGCTAAATCCAGGTACTCTTCCAAAGTAGGGCGGGGTACTCCTGGAAACACCCTTAAAACTGCAATTCAAATCTGATACCTCTCATAAAATAAACATACAAATGATCTTACTTTGTTAATCTGTTTTTTTTCTAAATACAATTAGACCACATAAAACTGATTTCACAAAATAAAAGCCTAAACAAGAAGAACATGCTCCAAGAATCTGACAGTCTTGAAGCGTTTTAATACCTTCTGATTTGGTACTGATACCAAAAATGACAGGTATCATGAGTGGGTACCTAGCGCTAATCCAGAAAGGTATAAATACATATACTGTATATCCACATCTCCCGGCCAAAGTTAGGCTTATCAGCTACAGATATTATTACTCCACTGACAGTGGACACAGCAAAGCAAAACAGAACAATCACTCTAAATGACAACATCATCGTGGGGGTAAGAAGGAAATCTCAAAGAGACCAAAAGAAAACAAACAAAAGGAGACAGTTATTATTCATAAATCAAAGTGTAGCAACATTAAATGTGAGGCTGAGAGATGGGAGAGAAAAGGGAGAGTATGGCCATGGATATGGAGGCGTTACTGACTACACTACCCATGAGTGTCATGGCAGACTGACTGGATGTCATGAAGAGCCAAGGTTGTGAAAAGTGGGAGCCGTGACTGTGAGCAGGGAGAGGGAGTACTTTAAACGGTGTCCATCTGAACTGAGGTATACCTGGTTGAAGGAGGTTTATGGTTCTGTATCATCGTAATGCTTGAAAATGGGCCCCCCTCCCCCTTTAAAATAAGCTTGATTAACAAGTTGTCTGGGTCCATAATACATTATGTACAGCAGCATTACACTATAAACATTCAGAAGCCGTTGCTTATTGGCAGAACGATAGTCATTTCTTCCAAAAAAAAAAGCACACGAGAAAACAGCAAATGTATCCAGAGCCAGGTGCTCCTCTTTTTTTCTTTTTCTTTTTGTTTTACACTAAATGCACTGAGAGTTCTGTGAAATTTCTCTGCAAGATCTTCTCTCTCTGTAGAAGACCGAGCAGAACAAGTCGCCCTCCTATGTATGTGTATGTATATAAAAACAAGACATGATAAAAGTGTCTGTTGAGTGTCGTTGTCCCAGCATGTCAGCACTGCCACTTGGTGACGTTGTAAATATCCTGAATCGTTTGCTCGAGATGAGTTCTGAAAGTTAACATGTTAAAATCCTCAGGCACACATATCAAAATGAGGTGGATACAAACTGATGTGGTGAGGTGGGCGCAGGGTGTTTCCTGAACGTGAGTAGCGGCCCGCACTTAAAGAAACGAGAAAGAAAGAAAGGAAAAAAAGACAAAAACCAAAGGAAACAGAAAACAACACTACGCCAACCAACCAGGGTCGGCTGTCCATCCTCTTGTGTTGATCCGTGTTTCTGTAAGTTCATCCGGTGTCTTCTGATTGGCAGATCATAAGCTGGACTCCTTGGGTGGGAGGTCCACGTTGGTCACCATGGTGACAACTGTGACGATTTCCTCGGGGCCGATTATGGGGGCCTGGCGCTGCATCTGGCCGATGCGCTCCTCGACGCAGCCGGCAGACAGGCGAGCCTCCGCCTCATGGTCCCAGCAGTCCTCGATGGTTTCACAAAGCATGGCCAGACCCTGAGGGACAGAGGCAGGTCAGCGCTGCTGCCTGTGAAAGCTTCACTGAGAGTTTCCTGTTGTTTCCCACAGATGTTCACATCATAACAAAATGACACTTTCCTTCCATTCTGTTTGTCAAACTACATGACTCATGACAAATTTTCTGCTATGCTATCCTCTGCAACACTGCCTTGGAAAAAGTAACAAATACAAATCTAACTACATTTGATTACTGAATATTTACCTCAAAAAATGTGGTAAACAACTAAATGTAAGCTTTTCTAATGCACTTTATATATCCAGCACATGCCTGAGGACATTTTGGCACCAAATACGATTCTCTTAAGTCTCTTAAAAGCACAACAGTTACACCAACATGGTCTTCTCATCGCTCACCGTGTGTTTCTGCCAGCAGTCCCGCAGGCAAGGCCGCAGTTTCTTATGCACCACGACCTCCTGCATGTCCTCCAGAGATGGATGCTGACCAACCTCCTCCTCAAATGGGAGCATGTACTCGTCCACTGGGCCTGGTAACACACAACAAATTCAAAATAAATATTAATTTATAGGAACATAAACAAACAAAAATCTTGTTGACGCATCCACCTCACTCTCACCGTCGGCAGCTGTGCATCGCGATGCAAGCTCCCAGAGGACGAGGCCAAATGCATACATGTCGATACGCAGGAAGGAGTCACGCTGGAAGTTGATGGCACCCTCCAGGACTTCAGGAGCCATGTAACGCCGTGTTCCCACCTTCAGGTTCAAACAAAGACAAAGGTCACAAAACTAAAGTATAAGTGAGCAAAAACAGAATCAAAGCAGCTCAGAGATGGGCTGAAACTGTGAGAATTGTGCGTGAGCATTTCTGTGTCCTACAGGGGTCTGTTACATTACTGTTATTTTTTGTTCAACTTCAAAACAAGAAACAATCAACACCAGAACCTAAATCTCTCAGGGCCTGTGTAATAACATAAAAGCCTCACAGCCTGTACTGCCACCCATAGGTGCTGTCAGGTATTTTCACATAGTACCTGACAGCACCTATGGGTGGCAGTACAGGCTGAGAGTCTAGTCAGGTATTTTCACAACAGTGACTCAGTAACACTTCTAGTACTCGGGACTCCAGGACAGTCAAAATCATTAGTGTCACCCTTACAACCACTTTCATGTGTTTGTTGCTTTGAGAAGCCTGTCTCCAACATTAAAAGGCAGAAAACATGGTGAACAGCTGGAGGAGGAGTTAAGTTTCATCTCTACCTGTCCGTGTGTATCTCCTACTGATTTTCCAGCTTCAAACTTCAGGGCAAGGCCAAAGTCAGCTATGCAGGCTGTCAGGTTACTCTTCAGTAGCACATTCTTACTCTTAATGTCCCTAAAGAAAGGAACAAGGAAAACACCTTCAGTCTAACAGATCAAGTGTCTTGTAGCCTGAAAATATCAAAGCATGTCAAAATAATCTCCATGTCTTGATAAAAGCTGATAAATTTAGAGGTATTTTGTCATCATACCTGTGAGCGATGGAAGGCTTGTGTCCTTCCTTGTGTCCCGGGATGTCTTCGTGAAGGTAGGCCAGGCCACGGGCCGCCGTCTGGGCAATATGGCACAGCTCGTTCCAGGACACGACACTGGCCTTCAGGTAGTCTGTTAGCGAGCCCTGGAGACATGAAGGCAGAGGAAAGACCCATTCAAATGCTGCTACTGCTATATTTGCCCTGGTCAAAAAGCTTTCCTGTTTAGGCAGTAAAGCCCTTACCTTTAACATTTGCTCTGGTGGAGGATAAAACAAATGCATGAAGATGCCAAGACATGAGTGAAAGGTGAAACAACCTGCTCAGTATATCTAGCTGTGGCCAGGAGATGATTCAACAGGAATCCTAAGTAACAGAATAATTAATGCTAAATAATGATATAGTGATGGCTGATTTGTAATGATTCCCACCTCTCTGGAGCCAGCAATGTTTCCATGGTAACAGCAATACCCCTAATGGGTGGAAATGCACTAAAGCTTGTGGCTAGTGTTGGATTTCACAAAGGATTCAGCGATGGCTTCTGCAGGAACAGATACCTGTCTGATTGTAAAATTCAATACCAAAACGTATCAGCCAAAAAAGATTTGGGGATTTACTTCTGGAGCTTCATATTTCACTTCAGTGTTATAGATAAAATTTACTACATATGGGTTGGCCTCTTAAAACCACAGCGAAGTCACTCCTGTCATCAAGCCAGATCCCTGCACACTTTCTGTTCATGGCAAATAGCACAGCTTTGATAAATGCTACTCATTTATCTACTCATGGTTGTGGTGTTTGATCAACTGTTCTTTAATCTCTATTTATCAAGGGAATGTTTGCTGAGTGAGCAGGCTCTTTATCAGCAAAGACCTGCTTCAGTTTCCAGCTAGCTTTTATACAAAAACTTTGCAGAGACATACTGTATCTTTTACCACTTCTTGTATTCATGGTTGTGGAGCTCTTTAGATACTAGTCACAGCTGCATTAACACTAAAAACTGCAGTAAAGACATATAGAACTATCCAGATTTGGCAACAAGGGAAAAAATATATGATCAAGATTTCAACCTTATTATTTAAGCTGCATCTGTTTACCTCCTCTGTTCTTATATAACATACTGTATGTCAGTATGGCACAAGGTCACATCTAGCAAGGCAAAGACAGATGTAATCATACAAAGTAACCAGTAGAGGGCAGACAGCTCCAACAGATGAGGATAAATACAATCTAATCATCAGCTGTCCTGCTTTTAGATCAGTGCTTTAAACCTGTGTACATTCAATATTTTCACTGTTTTATTTCACAAATGTGAAAATGCAAACAGAAATAATACTATATGCTTCTGAAAGGAAACCACTGACAGCTATTAATATCCATGCATTATACAAGATATGAAAAGACTCAAACACAGGGAGTCTTGGAGGGGTTTCTCTCCTTTGAGGCGAGCCTCTGCATGCTACAGATACTTTTAATCTTACCACACCAATCTGCTTAGATGCATCAAATGCTGAGGCATAAATCAACTGTTGAAGAAACACTGAACTCTGCGATCACTGCTCCAGTTGTGCTACACAAGCTAAGAGGTGCCCGACATTTTGACTCCTGCTCAGTTATCAGTCAAACTTTAAGTTTTGAATCCTATAAAGACCACTTCGTAAACAATAATGACTGTACATGCTTGACATTTACTGTACTTATGATATAGTGCTGGTAGTATGACCTTTCATAAAACTCTTTTCAAACTAATTCCTTCAGTGTTATTTGCACTGAGAGAGCTTGAACAAATCAGAGCAGCCTGTGTAGACTTGGGTTATGTGGCTTACTAAGAGCTGTAATGCTGGGTTAAAGCCTCACGGCCACACTCACGGCCACACCCACAGCCTTTCATTTTTCAACCTTTATTCACACAGGAAAGGTTTCCTAAGTACGCAGATTCAGACTCTTAGCCTGACTGGGAAATTCAAGCAAGTGAAGCAAGAAGAATTGCTCTCCACTTCATTGGTAATGACCCTCAAAACACAGAGGCACTTAGAGCCCCAAACCTACAAAGCTACTGTGGCTGAAAGGGTGAATGATGCACGAGAGGGTGAACAAAGCTCAAGTCCACCTTTTCTGGATAAACAAGTCTAAAAAAACAACATAAAGTAGCTATAGTGTATTTATGGATTAGCTCTTTATGCACCAAACAGTCAATACAATGTAGAAGTTTCATGAATGTTTCCCCCTTTTCCAGTGCTTACAACTCTCTCAGCTGCCTACCCCAGATCCTTTTACTGTACACCCTTTCGGTGTACAGTAAGCACAAGACGATACACTAGGACCATTATATCAGTGTGTTTACCTGGGCGCAAACAACCTGGCTAGTGGAACAATTCAGAGCAGTAGCATTAGCTTTGCCAGGTTTAATGTCAAATATGATTTTAAATGATATTTTTAACCTTTCTTTCACCCTTCTTTATTAGCTTTACTTGCATGTGCTGCTTGGGTGAAAAGGGTGCAAACATTTATTCAAAACTTGAGGAATCTAAAACCTCAAACACGCACAACCAGTGTGAGAAAAGCCGGTTTTTCAGTTGCTCAGAATGTTGAGGCAGCTAAATCTACTAATGTAAAATGTTTAATCTGGACGAGGTTTGTCTCGGCTTGTGATTCAACTGTATTACAGAATACATGTTTCCTGCATAATGTACAACCACCTCTATGTGCACAGCTCAAAACTGTGAGATTTTAAAAAGCCAAAAAAAAAAAAAAAAAAAAGAAGCAGTTTGCTGCTGGTGGTGTGTCTGTCTCAGACAGCGTACCTTGTCATGGTAGGCGGTGATGAGCCACAGCTCCAGGTCCAGGTTGTTGTTCCTCTTCTCCACGCCAATGAAATGGAGGATGTTTTCGTGCTTCATGCCGCTCACGCTGTAGATCTCATACTCGCTCTGCCAAGACAGCTTGTCCTAGACGGGAGCAGAGAGACAAATGCAGATGTTATTTCTGCTAGCTACCTGGCCACAAAAGTTTTATTTATAGCTTGCAGAAGAAAAGTAAGGCAGGTGAGAAATAGTCAAATCAAATCAAATTTATTTATATAGCACTTTAAAAACAACATCTAGTTGACCAAAGTACTTTACATGGCAGAATAAAATCACGATAATTAACTAAAATAAAATAGATTCAGTGCAAAAAAAAGAACAACTCAGACACACAGATGACACACATTCGATAAATTAGATTCAAAGGAATGCATCAGGCGCATAAATTCAGTGAGTTAAGATGGAGCCAAACCATTAAGAGCATTAAAAACAAAAATCAGCATCTTAAAATCGATTCTAAAACAGACTGGAAGCCAGTGGAGAGAAGCCAGTACCGGGGTTATATGCTAAAATTTTCTGGTACTTATCAGAAGACAAGCAGCAGCATTTTGAACCATCTGAAGTTGAGAGAGGGAGGACTGGTCAACACAATAATAACTTTTGACATAAAAAGTAATTTAGACACTGGTCTAAAATTAGAGAACACTAAAGGGTCAAGATTTGGCTTTTTGAGAAGAGGCTGGACAATTGCTTTTTTAAAAGCATCTGGAACTGAGCCTGTCCTTAAACACAAATTAATTAGAGCCATAAAGCTAGGCTCAACCGAATCAAAAACATCCTGAAACAATCTAGTTGGCAAACAATCCAAAGAACAGTGAGATGTTTTCATGTGGTGAACCAGTTCAGATAGCAGAGGTAAAGATACAGACTCAAACTGGTCAAAGACAGCAGAATGCAGAGGAATATCAGCTGGGTCAGGATTAGTAGGACTGGAGGACTGCCTAATGCTAGTGATTTTATCAGTAAAACACTGAAGAAAACCCTCATACTGCTACAGATGCCTCGGGATGAGAAGCAAGGTTACACAGCTTGATAACAGAATTAATTGTACTGAACAAGACCTGAGGTTTATGATGATTACTGACCACAATGTTGGACAAATAGTTTGATTTGGCAGATTTTACAGCCTTCTGATAGTCAGAGACAATCCCAGAAATGGCGGCGAGAAACATGAAGTTTATCCTATCTAAATAGTGTTAGAAATGATTAACCATAACGGAAAATCCGAACTTCTATAACTAACAAACATTACAAAAAAAACACGGGTTTAAACTGATGAGCTTTGATTGTTAAAACACTTGAAAAACTCAAATCTACCTCTATGCTTCACAGGAGAGGTCAGAAATCAACAAAGCTTCACATTCCAGGTACATACCTGAATCGGGAAGATCTTAACGGCCACATATTCATTCAGCAGCTGGGCCTTCCACACACATCCAAAGCGCCCCCTTGCTTTCACCTCAATCAGCTGCAGTGGCTTGTGTCCCAAAACAGGGGATGGAGGTGAGGGTCCAGGATCCTGCAGGGAGATATCAAAAAAAGAAAAACAAAACAGAAGACAAAGTTATTCTATAATTTTGTGCAGCGCACTGAAGTAGCATTGGCTTGAACCGAAGGTGACCGGGCTTTTGGCTCAGCAACAGTGTGCCTGAGGAGCTTCCACCAGCAGAACCACCATCATCTTCAATCACATCGTACAACTGACATTTACAGACTCAGTTTTAACGTGATGATTTTCTCCTATTATTTTTTGCCAACATACTGCTTTAGCCTCTTTTTTATATTTTATACTGTGGTGCTTTTTTCCCCATGTTTTGCTTATTTTATGGGCCTGTTTGCTTTTTCTTTTACCATTAAAGCACTTTGTAAAGTCTGGTTTTAGAAAGTGCTGCTTGTTTAAGTTTAGCATCATTATTACTGTGACATTTTTGGCAGTGAGGCCACAGCACACCAAGCTGAGTTTGTATTCATTCATTTTAAATTCAAAAAGCCCTCATGGCTGTATTTGCTCGAGTTCACAGAAGCAGGATTGTGACTGGAAGGTTGCCAGATTAAATTCAATGAGCCGATGTAGAAAAGTAGGTGGCGAAAGATCTGAAACGTTCATCACCCCTGAGCGAGGCACATGAAGTGTAGATGAGGCTTTAATGTGAATCAGTGTGAAGCAAGGCAGGCTTAACTACTGAATAAAAGGTTCAATAAAAACACTTAGGGAGCACTGTGTCGAACCCTGATGGGTCAAACCTCATGCATGCACTGTGCGGTCATGCTAATCCCATATAAACAAAAGTGACAGCAAGAAAGCCAAGTGTTTCAAATTTTAAGTAGGTTAAACACAGCTGGTGATCAGGATTAAGCTGATCACTTTCACATGTGACTTCACAAAGAAGGACAGAGGGCGAGCGAGGATAGAGAAACACAGAGAGAGAGAGAGAGAAAGGAGAAGGAAGCATGCAGGGAGGGAGTCGCATTTCCAAAGGATAAAAGATAGAGGAGAAGGACTTGCACATGACTGATGGCCTTTGATGAAATCAGATATGCTGCTGTAAAATCTCGACTTTATTTCCATTCCTCTGCATCACTGCCGTCAAGGAAAAAGAAAAAGCTTTCCCCTTTCAACGCTGCCGGTGTTCATGTTTTTACTTGAGCAAGGTGCTTGATAAGCTGGAACAAGTTTCAACACCTTGAGGCCCACAGGATGCACTCAAACACCGTAATATTATATCAAAAGTGTACACTTGTCGGTCCAGGTCTGTTTTTCTACTTTCCTGTAAAATGCCCCCTTTGTGTTACAAGCTTTGCTATTGATAAGTGTGACAAAGAAGATTTAACAGAGGGAAACAACACTCACACCAATGAGTTATCTTGTTGTCTGGTTGGGTGAGAAGCTACATTACAGCACACACCTTACTTTTGCTTAATTTACTGCTGAGGTTTTGGCACTGAACCTTTCTTAAAGACAAACACTGGTGATACCCAAGTCTTCCCACTGTGAAAAATGAGCTAAAGCTGTGCTACTGGGCATTTAACTGCAAAAGCAATAAAACAGGGGAGAAGAGGCTTCAGCTTTTACCTCCTGTCCTGACAAGATTACTGTGGCTACAGGAGCAAACTGTATATCATTTATCAGCATTTATGGTGTTGTTTTTAATCAGGTGGAAATTGTATTCCTAGTCATGAGCTTTGGCCTTCAGTGCACACAAGAAGAAGCCACGGTCTCACAGATACAAAAAGGTTCTGAGTAAGATTCCCCTATAATTATTAAGTTATCTTTGTCTAATGATCAGCCATGATATACTCTTTTCCAAAAAAGGATCTGTGAAAAAAAAATCAGGATTATAAAATAAAATAAACATTGTTTGGGATTTATTCTTGCAGAGGTTTGCTGAAGGTTATGAAATGGAAAATTAGAAACAAAAAAGGGATTTGAAACCAAGACCTTGCTATTAAAAAATAAACATTTTGCACAGTCTGTTCATTACAACATTTAGCATAAATATTGCTGTTCAAATGCTGCTCAATAAGATTTTAAACTAAAGTGAAATAGGTAAAAGGCAAAGTGAGTAGAGAAAACAAATACTGACAGATGATGTCTAAGTTTTAAGAACTCCTATATGCAAGTAGCCCACATTACTGTAGTAGCAGCTGCAGATATCTGCTCAGTTAACAAGAAACTTAGTGGGAGTGAAGGAAGAACTACTGCCTGTTGTTTTTTGGTATAAACACAAAGCGCAGACTGTCCATGTCTTTCAGTAGCTGCTCGGCAGTGCAGGGCGAATGGAAGTGAGAAGTGGTTTGTTTACTTAAACCTCCTCCCTCTAACAGAGAGCTGCGAAGCAGACCCGCTGTCTCTACACTCTACTTCCACGTCGAACACCAGCCAAATGACATGGAAAAAGGAGTTTAGCTTGGCTTACAGACTGGTCCAAACGGTCCTAAGTTGACACCTTTAAAAGCATCTTCAAGAAGCCACTGGACTATCCAAAATAATGAATGCACATTTCATAGAAATGTTTCTCCACCTCTGTTTTTAATGCTGTTTTGTCTGCGGAAGAACGTAAACTGTCAAACTGTCACTGAGGAACAGAGGAATTGACTGGCTTATGATTCAAATAGAGTGCAGTGTATTAAGGTTATATTCATATCATTATATCAGAAACATAGCTTCCAGTTTGGTGAGTGACCCTTATTGATTTTTCCACTACAGACAAATGCTGTAATTTCAGAGCTGGTCTGTGAAAGCAGCCCTTAAAGAATAACTGACACCGAGTGAACTGAGGTGTGGTTTCTCTCAGTTTGGAAGTTTACATAAACCTGCAGCAGAACACAAGATAAAAGTGAATTTGGGTAGTTTGTCCATTCTGACAATGGATGAAAATGAATTAAACAACCTTACATGACCTGTAGTTGAAAGGCATGTAGATGCAACATACTGCAGCAATGGGTGACTAATTAAAGGAAAAACCTGGGTTGTGTTCATAAAAACCCCCCCCCCCCCCCCCCCCATCCAAAAGACATGAGGGGTCACTGACTGGTCTGATGAGGATGACCATGATGTGGATCACATGCTGTGGCCTTCCCAGTCACCAGGTCTCAGCCCAGCTGAACAGCTATGGGAGATTTTGGAGCAACGTGTTAGGCAGGACTCTTTCTATTTTTGGTTCCGCATTGATGGGTCCGCATTGTTTCTGGAAACTCATCTGTCTTCAGGGCTTTGGCCTGATGAGGTGGCCTGGCCCGGCCTATCCTCCCTTGGGAGTCACCAGATCCTTTGTCCGATCACAGAGTACCGTTGCCTCAGATCGGGGCGCATTACACTTAGTCAGCAGACCACAGGAAACAGGAAAACAGAATATGCTGCTTCATGCCGTTCTTTGCAACCCCCAACCATCTCCATGACCTAATCAGGTTACGCCTTCATCTATTACATCACAGTAAGTCCCTTTAGTCCTGGTTTGGTCTGTCCTGGATTTGATGCCACTGTTGATATAACCTAAAAAAAAAAAAGCTAACCTGAAACCATGAAGTGACAGTAAGCCAGGGTCTAAATTCCCCCAGACAGTATGTGTTGTATTTTGTGAGCCTCTTAACTCTTTCTTCCATGAGAACTTCCAGTGATGTCTACAACCCCATTCTTCTACTTCAAATTGGTGCCTTTTAAGCCAAAGTACATTAGCAAAAGTTCCTCTTGTAATTCAGTAATGTACACTCTGACTTGAAAACTGTTCCAGGTAAGAGGCAATGCTCATGCTTATGCACAATGTATGTGCACACCTCCTCAGTGTGCATGTGAAATGGAAAAGAACACGGTAGCTTCAAGTTTCAAAAACCTCTACTCTGTCTCTGCATGGAAAATATGGTGAGCCATAAGGCTAGAGATAGTATTCTGGAAATTGGGTCACATCACTCTCACTCACTCACTCACTCACTCACTCACACACTCACACACACAACACACTCACTCACTCACACAACACACATGCATACTGTGCTTTACATGAACACCACAGGTGGACATTCATACAAAAGAGAGGGCTGCATTCGGAGCCATGTTGGCCATTTTCCACCATGCACAATACATTTTCAGCAGGGAACACAAAAGACATCCATCCATGCAATAAATCCAGGCAGGAAAAAAAATCAACAGACAGAAATGTGTTACAAACTGAGTAAACAAGATGCTGTCAAAAAAGCAAAGAGAAGAACAAAATGGTGGTCTGGGACTGAGGCGGAGAATTCATACCAAGCTCTGAACCCAAAAA
>NW_018127896.1:2277852-2299438 GCF_001952655.1 Monopterus albus | reverse complement strand
TCCACCATAATGTGAAAGGCGTGCTTGTTGGAAAGGAACATAAGAAGCAAACAGAGACATTACTGCTGGTTTTTGTTAGTGGATGAAATAGAGGCAGATAAAAGGTAGGAGATGATGGGTTGTCCCTGAGCAACCTTTTGTTCGCCCTCATACGCCAGACCAGAGACCAGGGCTTCGAAAGCTATGGTTTGGGACAAATGAAGGGCCACAAGTCTGTCATTCCACGTGGATCACACAAGGTGTTAATAAGCATGGCGCCAAAGGGGAGATGGTACGTTTTAGAAAATTAAATGTTACTCGTGGGCAGAGCAACTGAAAAAACAATGTGTAGAAAAAAATGCTACTAGACCAGAATGTGACCAAACAAAGTTCAGAGCAACAGTACCCAGACAACAAATGCAAGAAATCACACAAAACTGTGGGTTTGAGGGACTGAATGAAAACCCCTCAGCAGAGAATAAGACAGAGCTCAGCCAGTACAACCATGACTAAAAAACATTTTGCCTGCTTTTGTTTTGCCTAGTGCATTTTTGTGATATGCTACTTGGAGAAATACAAAACTGGCTTTCCACAAAGAAACAATGAGGAAAAAAAAAATCTAAAACTGTCCAGATTCTATTGAAATTAGGAACAATGTGACACATTTCTATCGAAATCAAAAATGTTTTTCAATGTGGAAAATATGGAAGACAAAGCAATGTCAGGGGATGAAAGCAAATCAAAGCCCCTTGTTGAGGTTTGAAGCATAGTTTCAGGAAGTAAAAAAAAAAATCTTCTGAACCTGCTCATAGTTTGCTATATAATAGTATAGATTTCACTAGCATTTAACACAGCAACACCTGTGCATAACAGCTGTCTGGCATTAGGAAAAGAGGTCAATGTCTAGTCAAAAACACAACAGCTAAAACAAAAAAATCATGTGCCAAAATAACTTGCCAGCAATTAAAATGCTGAAAAGCAGCATAGTTGTGGGGGCTTTTGGAGACAGTCCACTGGCAGTTCAGGACTTCTTTGGAATGATGTAAGCAGCTCCATAACAAAGAAATTGATGAGATTTTTGTCAAAATCGATCGATAAGATGGATACAGTTGAGAAAATAGGGTCCACACATAGGAAAAATGGCCCGACTTACTGTATGTGTAAGTCTGTGAAAGCTGTGGGTCTGTGTACTCAGAATCAATTCCAGTTTGCCTCCACTTCACACTGTGGCTCAAATAACGACGATTTGGTGGCAAATATGCAGTCTGTGATGGACCACCATCATAACGACATAATGACAGTGTGCAGTAAAGATACTTGGCCCGTATTTTTCTGCAGTTCATGCTGGATTTGAGAGTCAATAATGTAAGCATGTGTACAAGAGCGTGCATTTTTAATGTCATAAACCAGCATTCTTCTTTATGAACACCCAGCTTCCCCCACCTCCAATCTGGCCCACCCTTAATGTGACAGCTCTATGTGAAAGTACAGCTAGAGCTCTTTTCATTAGGTTGGTTTCTTTCGTTCTCTGTTCAGTGCCTTACATTGTCAAATTAGACAGCAGAGCGATGATAATGGATCCATTAACGGTCAGTAGGAGGGAACAATTACTTTTGCATCACCAAGACTCCATGTTTCATTACCTTGCAAAGAAAATTTGTGGCAGCAACTTGACTTTTTTTTTTTAACCAACTATAAACTCCTTCACTGCAGAGAAAGATGGAACCCAAATCAATGTACAAAACTGGCACAAATACAGAAGATCACACAGCCTTGGAGCGATTTGACCGTCGCTGTGCTTTTAAGTCTGAATTTGTCATTTATCTTTATGTTGTTTGAATTTCACAATTCAGTCCTTCAGCTTATGACACTGTTGGTAATTTCCATTTTGTGCAACAGTAGCTTCAGTGCAAGGTTCAGTGTCCTAGCATCCAGATAAAATAAATATAAAACAGAAACTAAGGACAAGGTTTTACATAAAAGCAGAGGTCAGCATCTGTTACTTCTTTGTCTCTGGCTCTGTTCAGGCTGCAGCTGCTTGTTGGTGACGATCACATTCCTACTCCTTTCAATTAGAGATTTTGATTAAATGTGCACCGTGTGATGCAGAGCTTCAGTGTTGCAGTTGCCTCGTGAACATTAGGGAACAAAATAGTCTGTTACTACTACTACTACTATTGTTACTACTGTGATGAACAACTATAATGAGTTCACATATACACAGGGCACTTTAAAATCTACAGTATGTAGCAAGAGGTATGGGCAATTTGTTACTGTCACATTAAAAATACATGACTAAGTATAGTGCATTCTGATGAATGCAGTATAGCAGAGAACAGCCTGATGAAGCATAAATGAGTGTAGCCTGCTGCTGTGTTTTGAACTAAGGCTGATGTGAAACATAACAACAGAATTTTCATGTCTCCTTCAAAAGTATATAGACACATTATTCAAATTTAATCTAGTGAAATATTTTAACTGTGAATTACAACTTGACTGTATTGTCTTTGGACAACACCACTCTCAAGTCACCAAGTCATTTTTAGTTGTAGGTGCTGCTTATTTTTCAAATCCTGTCAAGAAAAAGTCCAGAATTGCTTTTCTATATATGTGCTTTCATCATGCAGGTGTGTCACACAACCTACTTCAGCAACCTGTGCTGGAACTGAAGGTGACTCGGTGACTTTGAGCTTTTTGAGTGATTGTCGGAGTCACCTCTGCTTGTTTAAATACAGCCGGTGGTGCAACACAGAAACATATTCTTCAACAACCAACCTCCTCTTGACGGCTTTCTTCATCTTCTGTATTGAAAAACCAGGGGTAATCAATTACAAAGCAAGCTACAGAGACCACAATGTGCATGTGTATCAGATAGGGGTGTTTGTTTTAGCCTCCTTCAAATTGCAGCCCAGTGAGGTTTATTGCATCACCTCCTCCCAGAAAAGCATATGAGCTGACTTGATTTGATCTGATTTTGATTTGATTTGATTTATTCTTTCAAGCATGTAAAGACAGTTGATATGTCAACACACATAATTTTACACATATCCAACAAATGCTAATCCAATATCAATTAGCTTATACCTAGTACATGGTTGAATGGAGTAGGAAGAAGTCAGACTTATCCAGTCCTACCCCATGACATCATCTTACCATTTGAGCTTTTAAATACACTGCTTTACAAGTGACCTCCTCTTCTTCGCCTGTCCTTGTACACCTACTCATTCATGCATTAATACACGTCTGCACAGGCACACATGCACAATTACGCACATCCAGTCATGACTTCAGCTGCTCCTTCCAGGCTATTTTATTTCATTTTATTCCCCTTGAGATTTTATCACTTTTCCCCCACACATCATCATTTGTTATCTGATCCACTCGTCTTTGGCCAAGATCTTGTTTTGTTTTATGTTGTTTATTTATTCACTTACTTGTTTCCAGGTAAGATGCTTCATAAACCTTATACCAGTGTTGTTTTTCCAATGCACATTAGAATCAGAATCAGCTTTATTGGCCAGGTGTGTTGGACACACGAGGAATTTGACTCAGGTATTAGCATTTACTTCCTGATTGTATCTTTTTATCTCTTCCCAACTATGCTTCAGCACTGTGCAAATACAATAACTAAGTTGAGAGAATTGCATGTCTCTCATCATTCCCTCCCCCGCACTCCCCCACAGCTGCCCACCCACCCACCGACATCCTTTGAGGCAGAGCTGCGAGCGCCTCTGTGTTTAGTTTTGTTTGCCTATATAAAGCCTCATCAATAATGCAGAGGTCCCTGACTCTGCTTCCATACTGTGGAAGCTCACATGGGTTTTCTTTTCCCCCTGCTGCCGAGCAGCACAGAGTATAGCTGTGCTGCTGTCGGGTTTAAACTGCCTCAGAATCATAAACACCAAATTAATCAGGAATCTGAAAAACCACTCAAGCTCTCACTCCTACAGGAACAAAGATTTGAGAAATGTTTAAAAGTTTTACAAAGGTGACGAAATTGGCCGATTCAAGTGAAGAGATGAAAATGATCAAAGTTTAGATATGAGGTTTCTCCCAACTACACAGCTATGGAAAAAATAAGATGGCAGAATAGGAGAAGAAGAAATGATTGTGTGAACAAGCATGAGTAATGAGTATGCAATCAGCTCTCGGGGTCAATGTATTTTTGTGTGATTAAAAGCCCATCTGACACAATAGGAGCTATCCCAATTAAATTCATCTCCTAGCACTCGAGTCTGGCACATTCAAAGCAAGTCTGAGATGTGCTTGCTTTGAAAAAGATTCACAGAAAAAGAAACAGGCAGAACCAGATCTGCTCCTATCCTTCCATACAAGTTTGAAAGAAAAAACTGAAAAAGCAATTACCCTAACGTCAGCTCTCTGCACAGTATGTCCGTTCTGGCTGACCCTGGCTCTGTCCCTCTGCTGCACAGGGCACGGAAGACCAAGGCTGTTTCAGCCCACTGAGAAACATGACTAGTGGTGAAGCTGAAGGTTGGTTAAATAGAGAAGATGAGGCAGAGTGTTTCTGCAAAATCAACCAGAACTGACTCAAACATTTCAGCGATAAATTATCTTGATGGTTTTTTTTTTACCCGTATGCTATACATAACATGTGATTAACTATCCTGGTTGTTCCTATGTTTATTTCCAAACTTTTGTGTTTGCACTTACAGCGTATGTTTCCAGAAAAGAAACCGTGGCTACACAGGAACTGATGCGTTTTACATTTCTCCTTTGTTTGCAATTATGAGATAAGGCAGGATGCAGTGGTCACCATAGCTGAACAGGCAAAAAGAGAAACTCTAACTGCACCACCAGCAACTTTGAAGAAAGAGGACACCACAGCCCCTGCTACTGTTTGACTGACAGGTAAAGTCTGGCAACACAACAACAGCAATGAGTATTGTGGACAAAGATGAGGACATGAAGACAAAAAGCTGGTCATGAATTGGACTTCTGACAGATGATACAGGTTTTAATTTCCACACCCTGGTAAGACTTACATGTGTGGGAACAAGCGCGGCTGGGTAAGCCAGTTTGTGGTGTCTCCACATCCAGAAGGAGAAGAGAACAACTGCAGCCAGGCCTATGATGGGAACCAGGGAGTAAAGCAGAGTGCTGAAGAGCTGGGGCTTCTGGGAGAATGGGTTGGAGGTGGCTGTGAAGAGAGGGAGAGAAAGAGAGAGAGGGAGAGAGAGAAAGAGAGAGAGAGAGAGAGAGAGAGGAAAAATGAACACAACAGACTTATGACTGGCTTATTTGGTCTTCACAGAATAAAAACAAAAGCAATGAGATATCAAAAACTATGGACATTATCAGGGAGAAAGCAGAAATGAAAAAGAAAGACAGCTAGGAAAGAAAGAAAACAGCAGGCCTGCTTGGCCTGACATTGTGCTACATCATGTCTAAGTGCAGCACTAACCCTACTTACAGCTTACTGCCACTGTGCTTAGGGAGCACATCAACGCTCATACACACATGCACATACACATGCAGCAAGATTAGCAAATCCATCTTGTGACACAACGTAATCCGCCTGCCAAAAATAACAGAGCTCTGAACTGTGCCCGACCCCTGTAGGAGCCAGTGGGCGACACCTGCTGCCTCAGCCCGTCCCCTCATCACAAGATGTGACAGAGTGATTTGGCAGTGCTCTTAAAGCCCCGACGCCCGGATGCTGACTGCCACTGCCGTCCACGGGTGGGAATGAAAGGGAGGAAAAGATGTAGGAGACAGGCAGGAGACGATGTAGCTGCACCAGCTGCATCATGGGACTCTCAGGGAGACTGTGGAAGGTTGTTCTCTACAGGGTGTCTGCAGGTTGCAGAAAGTCAAATTTAAAAGGCATACTAAGAGACAGACTGGCCTTTTTTTAGCTGTAAACTCAGAAGCACAGGGACAAAGAATTGCCATTGCACAAAAATATCATGGGCTGGTCAAGGCAGTGACATATAATTGCATTCCAAACAGTCATGTGTGTTTCCTGGGGAGGTCAGCTTTGCTGTTCCAAGCTAACTCTTGGAATCCCTCTGGAAAACAACATTGAGAGTCCCATTATGTAAATTCTTTGCTAAATACGTCCCCTTGCTAATTCTCTGCTCTCAGCTTATTTCAGTCTTCTCTGTAGATTCAGTGCTTTGAGTATACATCAGATTTACCACATTAGGTGTAAATATACTGCATACTGACACATTAGCAGATACTAATATGTTATTATAAATTCTTACTTACACATTGGGCACTAGTTCACAACAAGCAGCCTAGACATGAAGTTAACTAAAACATTTTCACTAGATTTCACATAATCAAAAACAAACAAGTTTTAATAATACTGTTTATCTTGTATTTTAATAAGAGGCAACTTATTCCTGGTTCACCTGTAATTGAGTGGTGTACACCTAAATAAAGCTGTAGTACAAACCTGGTGTTAACACAGTGTTAGTGATTATCAGTGGAATATTGTGTGTGTGTGTGTGTGTGTGTGTTTGTGCACGCACATGTTGGACTGTACATACTGTAGGCAGTTGAATGGTGCGGGTCACTTTGTGGGGGTGCTTCAGGAGCATACAGGAACCTCTCGTTGCACATGTTGCCTTCACAGCAGCAGAAGAAAACGTCGGGACTCTCCTTCCTCTCCACACACTCATTACTGTAGAGAACAGGGAGGTAGAAATTAAAAAAAAAAAACCACAAGGAACACACACTCACAAACCTCCCCTCTCTTTCCTCTGCATACTACAAAGGACATGGAAGCTTTTTTTTATGTGTGTGTCTGAGCACAGGCACAAACAAACACTTTACCTGCTTGTGCATGCAGTTAAACACACTTGTGCACAAATGAAGCAGCATGAATGCACACAAACACACACTCTTCTCCTTCCTTTCTGTTCCCTCGCTGCCGCAGGAGCCATGAAAGAATAACATTTATAAAGTAACTCCTACACACACCACATTGCAGACATGCAAACAAGCACACATGTACATGAACAATCAAACGCACACACTCACTCACTCACTCCCTCCCTCTCTCATTCGCACTCACACAACCATCAGATAAAAGCCAAAGGAAGTGGCATCCGCCCTCAACTTGCTCTGGACTCTCCAGGGAGGCGAGGCGGCGCCGTCTGAGCAGAGGTACCCAAACTGAGGGGGCTACAGAATCTATAGCTACCTTATCGCTCAGGAATCAAAGGAAAACACAAGCAGAACGGGCTCAAACTAGCATCTGATACCAGGCTGATGTACTAGTAAGGAATAAACTATAATAATACCATCTATTCATATTTGTTTACTGTTGTGTACTTCAGATGCTTGGTTGCATACATCAGACTTCATTGCCTGTGGTAATTAAAAACGCAGCCTTGTGGAAGTCACTCAGATGTGGACGCACACATGGACAGACTGAGGACAAATGTATTTAGAGTCAGGCCTTCCTCATGAGGTGCTGGCTTTGACCTGTTTGAGAGAAATCAAGTCCAAGTCCAATTTGTTCAATGGCTTAAACTCATGAAGCGGAAAAATGCTTTGGTTTTTATTAAGCTCTTATTTTGGTATTTCTTATTTTCTGTACTCATGGAAGCACAGACAATGATCACAGATCGTAGTCCATGATTCAGTGCATTTATCTGTTCTTTAATTACAACCAGTATATTGAAATGAAACCACAAATTTCCCAGAAAACCATCAGAAAGTTCCCAAGCTTTTATACTACAAAAGGATGTTCATTGGTCACTGAAAGCCAAATATAAGAATCTGAGACATTTTAAATGCTGCCAGGAATTTCATTTAAAAGGCAACTTTACAAGCAAATTTACACTTTATTTCAGAGTGAAAACCAGCGACAGAGAATCAGAACCTAGGTGGGCAGCAGACCAACTGTGTTTATTAAAGGAAACAGGATGCAGCAGTTTTTGAGCACTGTAAACACTGAAAAAAGACTTGTAACAACTAAAATGCAGAAACATGGCCTAAAACTCAAGTGTTTCAGGTATGATGTGCTGAATGCCAGTATTTTTTGTGGTTACCCTCGTACCTGTCGTAGCAGTTGACATCGTCCAGCCAGCAGCCTTGCTTGACGACCTCGACGGTGCCGGAGACATTCTTCCATGTGGCGAAACAGTGCCGTCGCTTGTCTTTCTCGCCATAGCAGGGCTCGATGCCGCTGCGGTTGGTGCGCTCCTTCTCCCAGCTGGAATTGTAATAGACGCACTCCTGAGTCTCTGAGCGTCCTAGGATGGCACCTGGAGAGGACAAAGGGGACAACTTTGAAGGAGAGTGTCACTGTTAAGAAACAATTTGTGTATTGTTGATTTTTTGGTAGGAGGAGTTAAATATCAATCCAACATTTTGCCACATAAACCCTCAAAAAATTTATGAAAGCATCTTCTGAATTTGGGGATTTACAAGCCACACTGGCTGGATGATGAAAAAGTTATTTTCCTCCACTGTCACTGACAAAGAAGATCATTTAGATTTGTATCAGTAACTGGCAGAAGGGCATTTCTTTATAGCGTCAAAGTATGACAAGCAAAGCTGTAAAACATTTAGTAATAAAAAAAAGTCTACTTTTGTGGACTTTTTTTTTAATCAAGTACTTTAGAGTCAATACAGCAATGAAAAATGAAAGCTTTTTCAAGATGAACAATAAAAACCAGCCAGGCATGACCGATGAAAATGGGGTTATAAAGGAACACACCAGCAAAGCAGAGAAACCAAAATCCTCTTCACAAACACAATCAAAGTGAGCCAATCGACTTCCCTCCCCCACCAAAATATAGGCGATTCTGATTTCCAGCAGGTGAACACAGGCAGCAGGTTTTTGTAAACCAATATGCGGGGAAGTGACTGTATGACAGCTCGTCAGTTTAGCGCTGCTGCAGCCTCTCATCACCTGTCGGTCAGTTAGTCAAGCTAGACTGCTGACAAGACTGATACTCAGCCTCCGCTTGCCTGCTTCCTGGCATCGCACTCCACAGGATTCAAACACAGAGGAAACCAGGACTGCCTCCTATGCATCATTTTGCTTGTGCTCTTAAAGATGCAATAAAGAGGTTTTTACAAGATGACCATGTTGACTCTCTGTCGTCCGTATGCACTCCACACAGCTCAAAGCAATGTTCTTGACCCAAAAACTGAAATATCATTATTTATAAAAGGTGAAATTTCTTCCCTCTCACTAAGACATTTCTGCTGAGTTCCACACTTAACAGCCAGTGTACACCTCTCTGTTGGGAAAATGTGATTTCACTAGCTTGTGTCAACGACAGCTCATTGTGCCCCGGTAAAGGAAGACAGTGCATGTGTCGGTCAAATGGTTATAACTTCACGAAGCTGCAGACATATGTTACATAAGTTTGCAAAAATCGCAGTGTTCTCAGTGCTCACAGCTCTCATCAGCTGCAACAGTGCTAGGGCAAAGGTAACTGCTGCTGTTGGAACATTTAATCTCAAATAGCCTTGGTTATTTATGTTTTTACCTGCCTTATTTGCTCTAAATTCCCATTTTTAAAATATCTCACTCTCTCTTTGCACTTTTAACTTGACCAGCTTTTATTTATGTTGCTTTTAATGTCTCAAAAGTGCATGGCAAATCAAGAATAATGCTCAAGTTTATGTGATCATTAGCCACTCTCGTGTGCTAGTGAAATAACACTGCAGAGAGGTATCCTGTCCACGCTGATTGTGTCTCCAGTCACAGTAGCTTCCAGAAGTTAGGGCTTAATGGAGGTCAGCTTGAGGAAGATCATGTATTTTTCAATAAAATGGCTGCTTAAGCAAATGCCAGCTCAAGCCGTGGAAGCACTGCAGGTCTTTTTTCAACAACATTAACAGCTGCAGATGGGAGAGAGAGGAGAGCAGCTGCTTCACTGGTAGGCGAGGTCTCCGTGCCTCTTAGCAGCACTGACGGCATTTTCTCCCATCAAATCCATTTCCCACGAAGCCCCAGACTATTTCACAGCAACAGGTGCAACTGTAAACTGTTGCCTGCATGGTCGAGGACAAATGGCTGAAGGAAAGAAAGATATGAGAAAAGCAGTCTGGGCTGATGAACGAGCAGTGTCTGAGCAAACTTGCAGTATACTGAAAAGACTGAAATGATTGGTATTTATATAGAAATCAACACAGGGAGAACTATGTATGGCCCATGTAGACAAACATGGTTAAACCGACACAGAAATGCCTGCTTGTGGAAAAATGAGAGTTTGCCCAAACGTGCACATCAGCATAAATCACAGCTGTAGCTGGCAAATCTAGCCAAACAAATGAAAATCATCCCCTCAGTCATCACAAGCTACTGCAAAGAGTCCCTCAAGCAAGACACTCAAACTGAAAAGATAAGGTGTGAAGCATTATTATTGAAAAGACAGGTCTTCCTGTCAAGCCCACAAAATGTCTGTGTCAGCTAACAAAAGAGCTCCCTTAAGAAAATAATAGAAATAATAAATTATACTGAACTTGAGTGCAGAGTACTGGGTTACAATATTCCATCATGCCTTCAGGGTATTGAGTTCCAACCACATCAGGAAGTTTAGAAAACACAAATTTTTACTGTGACCAGAATTTTAAAAAATTATATATTTTATAACCACAGATCATGTTAAGATCATGATCATGTTAAAGCAAGAAAAGATAAAAGATTGGTTATTTTCCTTGAAAGATCCAGTCCTCATATAACCCACCTCAGTGTAATACTGCTAAACAATGATGGTGTGTGTGCACTGTATGGCGCCTGGTTTTTAAGTTTTTTGTTCTTCCTGGCTGGGGAGGAATGCATGGTTCCCCTCACTGGCCCTTGTGGGAGCTGAAGGCACTAATGATGGAGAGGTATGCAGCAGTAAAGCGGAAGGTTAGTTCATTAGCCACTTCTGGTGTAACAGCATTATCTATGCTAGTGCTGATGCCCATAAGCGCTACGTCAAGGTGCCTGGCATATGCATTTCCATTTAACTAGGAGTGATTTACAATGAATGAATGCAGCAGCAGGATAAGCCTGAGTTCCTGTGTCAACTTCATTACAAACAACTCCTAATGATGAGAGTGTAGTACACAGAAAACAGGGGAAACAAATACTGTATACTTGTGTTGCCAGAGAACTGACGTAGAATAAACAGAACCAGGATAAAGCGAGCCATAAGTGCTAGATAATCTAGATTTTTTTTAGGTTTAGTTTGCATCTGAAACACAGAGAACCCTCTGACAAACCACAAGGTGTTGAAAGTATAAGACAAGCAATAGTTTTAAAGAGAGTTGGAACTAGCAGTTATTTTAATTACTGCTTAATTTGCTAGTCATTTGCTCCAGTAGTCAAATAATTGTTTTGTCTACAAATGTCAGAAAATAGTGAAAAATTCTCCTGTACGATTTCCTGGAGCTCAAGTAAACACAGTAAAATTACAAAGATGGAAACATGCTTCTTTACTGTAGATATGACAACAAACACTTTGACTTGACATTTAATCCAAAACCAAAAGATACTCAGTTTACTATGATATATGAAAGTTAAAAGAATCAAACCTTCACATTTGAGAAGCTGGAACCAGCAAATGTTTGGCATTTTTGCTCAGTAAAATAACTAAAGCGATTAACTGTTTAATAAAATAGCTGTCAATTAAGTTTTGGTAACTGACTTATCTTTGCAGCTCTAGGTACAAACAGTTGGTATGTTTAAGTAGCAGATAGCAGATGACTAACAGTCAAGTTTGTTTACTGTGAGAAGAGCTGCTTTCACATTTCTGATGCCCTCCGTCTTCTGAGCAAAGCACTGAATCAACCTGGTGTTTCAAGTTGTGCGATGGCCAGAACTAAGCTCCTCGCTTGAAGTCAATCTTAGGCTGTATACATATATAAAGCACATGACAAATGTAACCCCATTTAAACTGACAGCAAGCTGAAAATGAGGGTGCTCAAATTCAAAGAGGAAGACAAAAAGCTTATTGTCTTTGTTCTTCAGCCAAGGCAAGCTGCAACACCTCAACAGCACCATTGATAACGCCTCCATTCAGGTATGACATTGTGTGAGAAAGAGCTGTGAGCTATGTGAACCGCAAATACAGCGCTTCATTATGAATACTGCCTTTAAGAGCTCAAATCAATCACTTCTCTGAAATGAGGTGACAGTACAGGCAGCCTGCCTATAGCGCCATGTGCCAAAGGTAGGCAGGAGCTGCTCGACGGTATGGCGGATATGAAGGATATAAAGCAGGGAAATCAATCATCTGACTAAGTCGCAGCTCAGAGTTCACTAAAGCGAATAATGTCACCAAGTGCAGAGCTTATATGAGCGATTGTGCAAGGAAATACAAAAAGGCTTCCACCCACAGCCACACATCCAGGAAATAAAGAGACGCTTCTTTGTCTCCAAGAGATATTTCACACATGGTAATGTCAAACATGAGTGGCATATGCTCACTTTCTTTGCCATAATAAGCTTGGCTGGAGAGAAAGAAAGACAGCACTGGGCAAATACAGCTGCGTGCTATTAACGCAATGCAGTTTTCTTAGTAATAACGTTAGAAACGTATATTAAATTCACCAAACGCTAAAGGAAAATGTCACAAACAGCACTTGCAGACATGTTTCACTGTGCGGTCACTTCTGAGTGTCCCATAAAAGGAGAAATGTGCCGGTCCTTTACTTAATCAAGATAAATATTTGCTCACAGGAGTGTCTTACAATAAAAGTTAGTCAAATCACTGCAGCACCTTAAAGACAGCATGTTTCCCCCTGTGCAATTTCCTTTTCTATTTCTTCTCAATAAAAGAAATGACCACATATGTAGCAATTCACTTCCCCAGTCATACAAGAGATTTATCAAGGTTAACCACAACCTACTTTATCTGTGGACATTTCAGCAAAATGTCTAAATACCCAGCCCGCTTCTCAATTCACAGGGGCTTTTTGAAAAGCCGTTTCTCACCCCTCCTCACCTCCCACTAGCTGCCTGGTGGCTCTGAAAATCCACTCTGATATTTTAAATTGACATTTTGTGCATTTAGCTAGTGCTATCCACAGTGATAAAGCTCCCAGTTCCTACAGCAGCAAACTGAAAAGAAATAAACTGTAAGAGTGTAAAGTATTCCTGCAGCCTGAACAGACTGCAAATGGGGTGTGATTCACTAAAGATAATGTCACATGAAGATGGAAAAGACGGTGAACTTGGCAGAGATGCTCTGACTGATCATCTGCAGTCAGCTTGGAAAATCGAACCTTTTGTCTGGTGGTCAAGAGGTCATGTTAGGTAGAAGCAATTACAGTGGAGGCCCTGACACCGTGAGCAGAAGGATGCAGTGTAATCCTCTTTGAAAGGGAGGTGCACCGGGACCAACCTGAAAGCTAACGAATGACCAACCCACTGCTGGCCCACGCTCACCTGAAGCTTCAGGACATTGATTCAAGCTGTCAGAGCATCAGCGATCAATCATGATGTGCTGGGAGCAAGTCTGCAGCAATGCCATGTCTTAACTAAATCACATTTATTATAGGAGCTCCACAAGCGCCGCTTTGTGGGACTTCTTTAGCTCCTACTTCAGGGTAGGTACTCTCCAAGCACAATAGGTACCATGAGTGAAATACGTACACGCTCACTGCAGCATCGTTAACTGCCATTTTTTTAAAACCATGTTAGCCATCTAAACAATAGCAATCAGCCATCAACAGCAACACAGAGAGTTGCAGTCTGCCAATGGAAGCCTCTGCAGAGGGTTAGTGGCTCTTTATATACTTAACATTAGCAACATATGAACAACATTCTTACTGGTAATGTATTGTCGCTCTGTGTTAACTGTTGTGAGCTAATTACTAACAGTCAGCCGGCTTTTAATGTTAGGTTACTACAGTGTTCCTACTGGCAGTGTGAATGCAAACTGAAAAAAGCCTGTAAAGGTGTGTAGTTCTTTGTGGTGAGGCTTCCCAGTGGGGTAGTCCCTAGAACTGTTTGCTCTGAAAGCACCTATTGTGAATAAGTAGCTTTCAGACCTTTACCATGCCATGCAGAAAAGCCTGTAAACATAACGCTGTAGGCTGAAACATCTCCGTAAAGGGACTGAAGTGGATGCCGAAATAAATTTGCAATGGCTCCTAGTGCTACCAAATTTTGTGAGTGGCACTTACCACTTGGTGAATTGTAAAACAAGAGGGGCTGATTGGGAAAAGAAGAGCTATTAGAGAAAATCAAACATATGAATGTGTCTCTAACTTGGTGAGTCCATAGATTTAAATCAAAATGTGTGCAGTGAGAAATGATTCACCCCTGAACGGAAGACTTGCCTTGCGCCTTTCCACACCATGAAAAATAAGAAAGCGCTTGATTAATTAAAAAAATATATTTTGGCAGGAATAAAGTGAGACGTCAGAGCAGAAACAAGAATTAGGGCAAGATATTCATTTTAACTGTGTTACTTCTTCCAATCAACAACAGAGGATATCTTCCCATCTTTAAAACATCAGATTTAATTTTAGACATTCACACTTGGAAACACTCATTTTATAAATGCTTGCCGAATATCTGAAGGTTGGAAAAAAATTGCCTGGATCTGAGAATTACAACAGTCAAGTGCTTAGATTCTATGCTGTATTACTCCAGTCATTATAAAGCATTCTAACAGAAATGCAGACTTTTCTGCCAAAGAATCTTGCACTTTTATTTTAATGAATGCAAAGGCTGTGATTTCTGACACCCGGCCTTAGAGAAAAAAAAAACTACTAGCAAGAGATGCAGTTATGAAATGTCAATGGAGAATCCACATTTGAATGGATTTAATCCCTCCCGAGCAGAAAACTTTCCTTCTCAAAGATCACTTCAAATAGGAAAGATTAAAAAAAAAAGCTGTGTTTGTGGAAGAGCAAATAGTTTCTGCAAACAAATGAGAGCTGCACTGAAATACTGCGCTACTGGTTGTTTCCATTTTTTTCCTCTGTTGTCTCCAATTGTAAAATATGACTACAAGCAATTTCTCCTCTAAATGTTTCCTTTTAGGGGACAAAAAGTAGCCTGAACTAGTTAACAGCACAAATTCACTTTCTCTTACTCAAATGACTCGCGCTCTCTCAATTACCACTTGTACCTAAAATACAAGGCAGACTTCCAAACAGGAAACAAAAATCACACGGGAGAATGACATCTGATATTGTGTAGTGGCACGTCTCGTTAGTAGCAGAAGGTGAGAAGTGAGAAGGCTAACGGTAGGAGCCACGTGATGGTTGTGGTATGATCTGCAGGCAGGCCATGGAGGTGCATGCTGGGTGGGAAATGACCACCAACCACCTGCCAAATGTTGGAGAAATTTCAACTAAGCCACTTTGGCAGGTGTCCAGCCAACACCCAGGGGTTTTATTCACTATACTCCAAAACTAAAGCTGGCGGCTGAAACAGATAGATAGATAGATGTCTGATTAATTTAGGAGTTCTTGAGCTTTTGTGGCAGGAAGGCAAACATAGTTTTGTTCCTCTGAGTTTCAACAGCAACACTAACTGCATGGAGAAAAACTCTGTCTGCCAAACAGGCTACATTTAAGCTTCGCAGTTTTGCACACAAACCATAGCTTGATATAAATAAATGTATGTTTGGCTCCTCTCCACTGCCAGCTGTATTAACACCACAATGATTCAACTGATATCTGTTCATGAAGAACTGATGAAGCCTCTTGGATGAGAGGTGAAACATCTTCGACCTAAAACCAAGTCCATTTTATCAGCTGTTCATGAAAGCTTAGCAGTTAGCTTTTTCCTTTTTCTTTCCATCACACAGTTTTGCTTAGCTCCAAAGATGAGCAAAACAAAAATTTCAAAAATGAAATTTAACATGTCAGGCTGAAGGACTGTCCATCAGGCATGGTTTTCCTGACAACTACTGAGGGATACAGGAAATAATATCCAATTTCCTCTCTGTGGCTGGTCGCAGGGGCAGGCTGTGCTGCACTCTGCTCTGGAGCCTCATAATGAAGTGGCATTTTGGCGGGCCAGGCCAGCACTCAGCACTGCATGCACTCAAGTAGGTAAACAAGTCATTCATCAAGGCTTTTTTTGTGTGCCTGCCAGGAGTGGGGATTGTTCGTTATGATGGAATTTGTTCTAAGGATCAACTTATCATTTGTGTCTGGGCGGAGATGAAAAAGATCTGAGGTGATGTATGGTTGTTTGAGGCGCTGGACTGCATGGGAATAAGTGCGACCGGTGCTAAAAACAAAGCGAGTGAAGAATTTTGAAGAGTGTTGAATAAAGAAGTTAGAGTGAGGCCGGGGGTCAAAATGCCGTCTGCAGAGCCGGCCTCTTGGCTTGCCAGTGGCGCTTGTTGTTGCTGCTGGTGCAATTTGACACGCCTCCCCCACATTACTGGCTCAAGACACTAAGTACAGCTTTTACATGTGTGAATAACCACATTCATTTATTAGAAAACACTGAATAATAGTAGTGTTAACACCTTGCTGTAACCACTGAAAAAAGCATGGAAACATCTGAAAAAAGTCAGCCATAAGGAGGGAGGGAGATGAAAAGATCTGACATGGCTTCAAGGTCAGAATGGGCTCAGGCAGCAAATTTTGTAAGCTGCTGGGCCTAACGCTGCATTCACACAATGCATTTTAAGGTTTAACTGTAACTGTAAGTTAGAGTAATAAAAACTTGCATCTTGATGGTGTGTCAACAGGAGACATAGGTTAACACTGGAGTGTATACTGTGGACTCATTTAGAGCCAGGTGGCAGATTCTCAAGTCCCATGGCACAAAGTTTGATAAGTAGTTAGCGCTGGCTCTTAATCAGTATTTCTGTGCTGTGAGAGACCTTTATCCCCCTCAAGTGTCTAATATTAAAAATGATTAGAGAAAAATGTAGGAAAAACATATTACAGAAGAGTCCAGAGACAAATGAGTTCTGTTCTTTGGACGAAATTAGGTATTTTTAGAACACGTGGCAACATGATATTTACTCTGTATTTTCTCCAGCAGCTGTGACAATCTTGTTGTCGTGGCTGAATTAATAGAGAGGTAACAGTCTTGTCTGTGCACAGAGACGCTCACAGGCAGACACGAGTCATTTTACAGAGCAGCCTGGGCCTCGCTCGCTGTAGAGCTACGCTGATGTTCAGTCAGATGGTGTCGTGACATGGCAGGGGTGGTCAGGTTGGCTTGGGTGAGCTGTTCACAAAGACTGCACTCTTTCTACGGCTGGGAGGAGGGGACATGGTAGTGGGATGGGGGGGCATTAAAAACCTCCGTATTCAGCAACTGAATCCAATCCCTTTCATCCTCTCTGGTATGCCCAAGCTACAAATGCCCATTGGTATTTGCCTCACTTAGCACTGATGGGGCTGACTGCCCACAGGTCAGGGGATGCTCTGTCTCCTGATGTGAATCACCACCAACTGTACTTGTGCCACGAGGAGCGTAGCTTCATGTCCTCCGTGCATAATGGGTTCCAGTCGGCCACTGCATACCATGCATTCTTTACAGGACTAACAATTTAAAACATCTTGATATCCCACGCAGGGGGCTGCAGAAGGATCCGCAAAGCCCCCGCAAAGCCCCCGCTCCATGCTTGATTTGTTTGGATTTATTTGTAGGGTGTGTTAAGTGCCACTTGGGCTTAACGCTGAACTGTGTATTGAATTTGCAGTGATATTGCAATATTGCAAAGCCTACAGCATGAGCATTTCAATTCATTTGTATAAAACAAGCAATCAATAAGTGAAGAACAGATGAGGAAAGAGGGAGGGAAACAGACAAGCCATTATGACTGGCCTTTTGTGAGCCCAGTCCAGTTCAGTCAGAGAGCTTTCCCATAATCCACTCCTGTAAAGCTAGTGAATGTACTTAAAGCACCCAGTGCAAAGTAATATAGACTTACAATACATCCTCTAAAAACATATCAATTCATTTTACAAATGCCATTTGTGTCAAGGCAATCACAACATGATATCATGTTCACTTTCTGCAGCTTTTCTTACGTGACAAACCAAAAGAGGAGAGAAAGTCCTAGAGAAATAAAGGTGCACAGGAATACACTGTGTGGTCAAGGTTAGTCCACACCAGATCACAGGCTGCTGCTAATGCGAACAAATAATGCACCACCGTGTTCTGAGTCATCACATACGTGGCCCTCCAAGACGTGTTGTCTGCCGTTCAGTTACGTTCAGTTTGCACTTGGTGGCTTCGCATTTCTACAAGACAAACCAATAAATGGTGGGAGTCAATAAATCCACCTCTTTCACCCACCCAGCCATCCGACGACCCAGCTCGCCGGGGCTTTTTTTAGTGTAAACTAATGACACATACTGGTCGCATGGCACCACAGCCAAAATAAAACACCAACATTTGTGTATGTTTTAAGTTAGATTATATTACAGGTGCAGTAAGCTAATGTAGCTCCAAGTTTTTGCTGAATTTATAGGTTTGTTTATCACCAGTGATGATGACTCAGATTGTCAGGCATCACTGAAATTTCAGACATTTTTTTCCTGTCAATACTTTTTGGGAGGAAAAAACTCTGTCAAGCATTAAGAGTTTCAAGACTGAACAAATCCCCTCTTCACCTCAGTGGCATTTCAGATGGAGGCTGGTGCTACAAGTGAGCCACCAGTGTCAAAAGACAAGTCAGCTACAACGGATCAAGAGCTTTATACTGAGGGCAAAAAAGGAAAGACAAGCAACCTGACTTCTCTGGTCTTCAGCAGACATACCTGATTTCTGTTCTGATTTGTTGGCATATTCTTCTTTCAGTTTCTCTGAATTTATTATCTATATTGATTACAGGTAAATAAACGCCAGGCCAACGACCTGTTGATGTTTTGGCAGCTTACATGATTTCGGTGAGGTGCATCCTAAATGACACTTAAGGTTTATCACACAGCAACACAAAGTGACAGTAACAGTAACAATAAACACAGGGTGACGAACACACAAGTGAACAGCGTTCACCTTGTTCTGATGAGTCCCCGAGACCTTTAGTGGTTCAGTGATAACAGGCTAGCGCCACCTTCATGAGAGTGAGGGATCTTGGTAAGAAATGAAGAAGAGGAGGATGATGAGGGAGGAGGGAGCATAAAGCAGGCAAAGACCCTTGAGAAAGCTTGAAACAAGAGCAAGATAAATGCACAGCTCATAGTTTTAATCAAGGATCAAAGCAGGGCCTCTCCATCTGAGCAGCCAGCCTGTCTAGACTGAATCTCTCCCAAGCACATAAAGCAACATCTGCAGGATGCATTAATTACAGCAACGGGCCGTTCTGGACCATTCTCTGGGGTACCAACACATCACGTGGTCTAGAATACGATAAAAAGACGTTCTGTATATATGAGCAGTTTTATTCAAAATGCCACTGAAGTGTATCCACATTTTGAGACTCCAGCACATTCCAATTTCATCTCCAAATCTCAAAAAAACAAAAAAACAACAAAAAAAAAACACAGACTCCACACTGAAGGTGATGCTGTTTTCATCCGTCTTCCCTATCGTTTGTTATCATTTGAGTCTGTAATGGTTACAGGAGCAATTCATTGATTTCCAATTATAGAGGCACGACTGGTCTGCATTTACATTTACCGTTTGGCTGATGCTCTTATTGAGGGTGACTTAACAATAAGAGGAGCAGGTCAGGAACCGGAGACAGGACAAATGCCTGTAGCTGATGTCAAACATGTGACCTTTTGGTTAGTGGAGTCTGCAGCCCCCTGACCCACCTGTCTCTTACAACTACACAGCTAATCAGGCCACAAGTATAACATGTCTGATCACAGAAGCTGAATGTTTTGTCCCACTACAGCACATGCCGTGTTCTTAAAAGTATCATCTCATTTAAACCCAATGAAGCCAAAATAAACAAAGCAATTAAGATGTGAACAGGTCAAAAGGATTATGCTCTCAAAATAATGAAGTCTGATTATCAAGTAATTGATGCCAACAATTACAGTACTGAGCAGAATAATCATCCTTCCAGCCAGGGACAGTGCAGCTGACACCGTCTTCCTCCATCTTCTTTCAAGCCCTCACCTCTGCTTCCGTTAAGGAGTTGAGAAATGAATTACATTTCTATGTTATTTTAGTCCCTTCACTGCCTCTACACTGCTGTTAAAAAAAGACTCGGAGGCTTACAGCACTTCCAAATCATCATTTGCATTTGCTTTGTGTATGTAAGATTTAGAGCATCAGATGGTGTCTGCTGCAGGAAAGTACACTAAACTGACTGCTTTTTCCGTGCATTGTCTTGTGTGGCAACACCCAGTGATACCGGGAACAGGTTGAAACAAATCACTGCTGCCGAGGAAAATCCCCCCCGATAGCAATTATGCTGTTTTGATGATTCTCAATTTTAGTGAAAGTTTAATGAAAGCGATTTATGTGGTGAGCATGTTTTACGAGGCCCAAGGCTTTTGAAACATTACAGAGGAATTTTTAAAAGGTTACCTGTTGTGCCTTGCACACATGATAAGCACAATCAATCCAGTCACTTGACATTAATTAATATTATTCATTATAATTCAGTGACCAGAGAAACTTGGTCAACATGTAAACAATCACAGGAATCATAACTGAATTGATCCAAAGGTCATCTGCACTTCTCTGTTCCATTCTTAAGTTTCATTACAGCTCATCTCAGGTGAAATAGTGGAGATAACTTTGAGGCAGTGCACCGCAACTACTGTTTGCAAGAAAGAAAGACAATGCTCTGGCCTGATGCTGGGGCCACAGCTTCATGGTCCTTTGTTGTAGATTATTAAGGACTTCCAAAAGAAGAACTACTTCTGTAACAGCAGTTCTATAAAAGTTAGTGCCCAAAGTGTATGCACATGTAAACACAAATGCAACCAGTCTAGATTCTTGCATCACCAAACTGCACTCATGTAGCTCAAAAAACCTGGCCATGGTTTAAATTTAACTAGTGATCTGACTGGTGGAGGGTCATAATATCCCCAGCTGGACCCAGCGTCATGCTGTTTTTGGTCACCTTTTTACTTCTATGAACATAAACCAGTGTGGCGCTTTGTTTTTATGATGTTAAAGTACAGAATGATACACAGCCCTGGGAGGAAGCCGTCTGGCTAGTTGGGCCCGATGGGAAATTGTTGCTACATCTGGCCTTAACAAATACACCTGTGCTTTTGGAGCCTATTGCATAATTCAAGAGAACATATTAGTCTGCAGACCTCCAGCACAAATCAGCTAACTGCTGTCTGCAAAAGTTCTCTGATGACTCCACAATCGTGGGCCTCATCACAAATGGGGACAACAGGGGTGGACTTGCGCACCAGCAAACATCCAGGGAATAGACACTGAGATGGTTAAATCTTATCAGTACCTGGGTGTATACCTGCATAGTAAACTGGACTGGTCTGACAACACAAACACACTATGCAGACCATACTGAGAGGACCCAGGTGTTTTGGGGTGCAGGGGGCACTCCTGAGGACCCTTTTCAACTCTGTGGAGGCATCAGCCATCTACAGTGACAGGAAGAGACTTAACAGAGTGGTGGGGTGTCCTCATGACCCAGCAGAAGTGGTGAGAAAAAGGTGACATGTCCCACCACATGCAGGACACTTTCACAGGACGGGGCAGCTCCTTCAGTGACAGGCTGCTTCCCCCCACGTGGGTGGGGGGGAAATTTCCGCTGGT
>NW_018127896.1:2274999-2277568 GCF_001952655.1 Monopterus albus | reverse complement strand
CAGACTCCCAGTCAAACCAGTCACACCAAAACTGTGCAATTAATGAGAATTTGTACAATAATGTAAACTTGACTGTTGAATCTGTCGACTTATTTGTATTACTTATATTTTATCTTGTGCTATTCTGCTGTCCCTTTGCTGTATATTTACCTACTATGGGATTAATAAAGGATTATCTTATCTTAAAATAGATAGGGGGTAAAAATGGGACAGAGCTGATAGCTGCCCTCTGACCACTTCAGGAGAACACCCAAAACACTGAGGCACCATACAGGCTGATTATTGAGAGTGGTGTAGTCACAGTCCAAAGTTTGTGACAGCTTACACTTTGTGTACATTAAAAAAAAGGGATTTACCTATCTTTGGCTATATTTTTGAATGAATTTACACTTTCGTGTTAAGTGAAATAGCAGCATTTTTTTTAATTAATGGGAATCATTTGGTGCATTATTTTAACTATTTTTTAATTCAACACATTTGTCATAAACCTACAGAATAAATAATGAGCTCAGCCAACCAGAGCAAACATAAGTATTAGTCAGTTATTAGAACAGTTTGTCACAGCAGTTTGTCTTTAATGAAGTTTCAGGCTTTAATAACATTTGATTTGATTTTTTTCTTCAGTACAGAGTGTTTCTGTTAACTTAAAAAAAAAAAACAGAGCACTTCACATGTCTAATGATTAACTGTGTCCAGGAAGGGGTGTCACTTGCGAGGGAAGCCAAAAGCAATAATGTCGCCTTGTCTGAGAAACTAAGTTGTTCTGAACTGTATGCAAATTATTGACTAAAAGAAACGAGCAACTAATTCCTCTTCCAATTTTAAATGCATACCCTTGTTCACTTTTTAGCATCAACATGATTTAATGTTTTCAGGTGAGGAACATTTAGGGCTGAGATCATATGATCAAAACTGACTCAGGAAAATCATCTGACAATTAATTGCACAGTGAAAGGAAAAGGTCTCTCATCTTAAATCCTATACAGGGAGGTCAGAGGTCATGGTCCACTAAAAAACACCAAGTTTGGACCTATTAGATTGTTTGCTACAAATCACTTTTACAGTTGGGAGTGCTTGGTGACACAGAGGCTTAATCTGGTTCCAACTCAGCCAGTTAATGCAAATGGTAAATGTTAGTTTTCCCCAGTTCAATGGGACAGAACACAGAGACCCCAGACTGATAATGAACTGGGTTCAAAAACCATTTCAAGTTGAGTTTGATGTGTAGCAGAGCTGAAACTGAATCATCCGATCTGTTGTGCTGCTGAGGGTTTAAAAAAGAAACAGAGCTGTTTCATCTCGCCATATTGATGAAACCTTACACTGAGGATCAATGTGTGCCACTGCTGCAGCGTACAAAGCAAGAGGCCAAAAGTGAAGCACGAGACGCGACTTATTCCTTGACCAGCCTCTGTGGTGGATACATGCAGACATCTAAAGAGCCATTTCCCTCAAATGAGCAGACGTACTCCTACACTGGACTACGGCCTTTACAGCCAGTGACTGATTGCTTGGGTTGCATCGTGTCAAACAAAGAGGAGAAACAGGACCGACTGCTGTTGATTTAAGTCACTGGAGAAAATGTGAGTTATCTGACAGGCAGGTACTGATGTTATTAAAGCTACTCTACCTAACTTCTTTTCAGCCTACGGTCTAGTGAGACTCAAAACAAATTTATACCATAAGCTGCTCCTGTCCTAAAACTCAGAGCTGAGTCAGCATTTTTGCACTTCTGGTCCCCTCCCTCTGAAGTCTATAGGTTTTTTGAATGGGGTTTTAGTTAAACGTTTTGTTTATTTTCTGCAATAATCCAAAAGCCTATGGAAAAATCCCTTTGCCTTTTTGTCGAGTGAACCAGGGCGATGTGAACTTTCGGGCTGACCTACAAAAATACGTCATCCCTATCGCACTCTACAGCCTTCGCTAGATGGCAGGTGGAGTTAATTTGTGGACTGTACTTTGTGAGCCTCATAAAAGGGGGTAGCATAGCTGAAAGCCACCACGTCCTGCCCCATTTTCACTGTGGAAAATCTTAGCTAACTGTTTGAACAAATGACTGACAGCACTGTCACATGATCACCGGTTTATTATTTGATGCACGTGCTGACACACCTTCACAGTTTCTGACACAGAATAGGAAACATCAGTGCTAAAAAGACAAAAAACAAAACATGATTTTTAATCACTACTAAGTTCCTCTTAGCATTCAGTGCATATTCACAGTAGATCACACACAGGATGTGATAACCAAAATAGTACCAGGTAGTATCCCCAATATGTGACTGATGGAACCACACGGCAAGGCGGGCTGAACCGGTACCAGGCAGTGGAAAAGGCAGTGGTCACCTTCCAAGAAGATGACCAGGGTTCAACATGCGCCTGCTGCAGCTCCATATTATCAGTTCCAGTTCAGCAGAGGGGTGCTTGCAAACTCACCTCAAAGCAGCAAATTGTACACAAGAAATCCATTTACTATCCTGTCGCATCAACCTGCTGGCAGATAACCTTGACCCACTGTGTTACAGCAGCATTCAGACCTACCAGTTAAGACAAAAACACAGTGCAGCTG
>NW_018127896.1:2257137-2274936 GCF_001952655.1 Monopterus albus | reverse complement strand
CTTCTCTTCCAAAATAGCATAAAGCACCAAAGTGCCCCTGCCTGCCTGTAAGGCAACAAGAAAAATATCAATCACAAGAGGCTCTAATGTTATCTTATAACTGCTCAGCAGTTTCAAATGCAAGCCTATTTAATTTACTATCAAATAAAATGAACCCAAGGAAGGACTCTGCAAATGTAAAAGGGCCAAACCAGTCATTTTTGGCATTTGGGCATGAACAAACAATGACAATTGCTGCCAGTGAGTTTGTGTCAATCAACCAGTTGTTGAAGCTCTATTAATATTTTGCTATGTCTGAGTTCATACCATTGTAAACTGAGTATGTAGAGTTCCTAACTGCTGTACAAGCAGTGGCTTGTTGCTGTTTAAGGGGCTGCTGTATCATTTCCTCACTTCCTGTCTGGTGAAGGTACAGTACATACCTCACAGCAGATATTAATCACAACAAAATAGAGGCAGTGTTATTTAAGCTGTTAGGTGCAGTTTTTACATCCTCTGCATTTTGAAGCATTTTGCATAAGAATATCAACATTATCTTTTTTTTTGATGTTCTTGCAATAGGCCTCGTCTGATAAAATCCACTCTGGACTAAGTGCCATGCTCTTATCAGAGGTTTCTTGTTGTCGTTTTGAGCTGAGCCAATTCAACATGGATTTCATAGAGGACTGTTTTTCCATCTCAAGTAGGAGCCATTCATTCCCCCATTTCAAGCGGTAATGAGCAAGTGTAATAATCATCTGCTGCACTGTAAAACACAGACATCACCTGGGTTAGACTCGAACCAAACCAAATAACCCCTGTATTTAAGAAGCCTTTTCAGCTTTTATAAAAGTTGTCACACCAGGTATTTTAGAGTCTGGGACATTCCCTGCCATTATATTTTTAGACAGCAACAGAAAACCAGTTTGTTAAGTAGCAGAAGTATGCAAACAATGTGCAAAAGCACTTTCAATTTTGAGAGGAACTTCATTCTCTGCTTTGATATTAATGCACTTATCCATTAATCCAATTTCTGTTTGGGAACAACCATAGGAAAAAATCTAGGCCTTATTTCTGTTTTCTTTTCTAACCCATACAACCTCTGTGGTTATGCTAAGCTCTGCATCACGTCAAACACATCAAACCAGCTGAAAACACACAATGAAACTACGGCAGTGGGTAAGGTCATGCCTGGTAGCAGCACAAACACTATTTAGGGCAGTACAAAAAAGAAAGTTAAAAGCACTGGGTTACTACTTGTCACCTTTCTGTCATGTGACAAAGTACATCACAAAAAAAATTCAGGTTTTACAAGACCTGTCTCGGTTTCTCACGGGCATTAACACTTTGGTGGCCCAATTCTTGACATGCCTGGTCTTAAATGAAATGTTGCTGTTATGTGAAACTGAAGGTGGAATAGGTTCATTTGTAAATGGAACATCAAGCTAAAGAAATACAAACTAGCTAATGCAAATGCTATAAACCAGTATCTCCCAGTCACACAAGAACTGACATTTAAGTCCACCCATATACAAGTAACTAATATGCTCTTGGGCTCAGCCCCCTCTCCTTAATACCACCTCACTGACATTAATTATGCATCCACCTTTAGGGAGACCAGGATGTATAGCAGATGATCAGCAACACCAATACACCAAGCACTGTTGAAAACGGAACTGCTGTGATGAGATTTGACCAATACAGTATTAGAATACTGAGCAAAAGTAGTGTAAAAAGGGTTAAACCCATCAACATTCTATTATCTGAATCAAACTTTCCCTTTTGTTAACAGACTGAATGGAAATGTTTTCACAATTTAAGGTAGATTGTTTATTTTTTCTAAATACAATGGTGGTTACTTTTCTTGTGGGGATCGCAGCTTGCGTTTTACACATGAACCACTTTTATTTCCATGTGTTTATTCTGAAAATTAGATTTTACTTAGTAATTAATCACATAACTGTCTATATTGTAGGTAACACTGGGGACAAAACAGTCATCCTTGTCAAGTCGCATTATATTCTTTTTATTTTCTAATGAAGATGGTTATATTAAAAACTATTTGTACTGGTATGTCGTCGTCCCCCCGTGACCCCGTTCAGGGACTAAACGGTAGAAAATGAATGAATGAATGTTCCACTAGGAGCATAGCCTACCCATTCAGGGGCCCATTGAGGTTCCCAGGCCCCACCTTGGGCTCACTACTGACCTGCTGACATCTGCAACATGCACAATGCACATCCACACATAGAGGATGGAGGATGCAAAGAAAGAGCGCCACTAAAGAAGCAAAATGGCTGGATGGGATTTCTCCCCCTTTCCACAGGATTGCGTTGAATTGCACTGCATCCTTCACACGTAACAAGTTATGCATTGCATTCTGCAGAGGTAACAATAAGCTTTGCAATGGATTCTGCACAGCTGACAATAAACTATGCATAACCCCTCCACACCCACCTGAAGAGCAGGAGATGAGGAAAACAGCGAAGGCCAGTTTGGTGGCGTCTCCCATTTTCCATCCGAATCAGATCCTCTGGCTATAAAGAGAATTAAAACGCAACAAAAATCCCCCCAAAGCTCGAAACGACTGAGTGAAATCAAATGTCTTGCTGCTCAAAGGAGAATTGTCTCTGTAAAAAGGACATCTTTAAAATGTGGGGATCGAGCCTAAATCCTAAATATTCCCGGTAATGCAAACCTCCTAAAAGAGACGAGGGGAGGAAGAGGAGGAGGATGAAGAAGAGGATGGGGATGGCTTGTAGTATTTCCAGGTTTACAGACAAGCAATAGAGGGAGACTTGTTGGCGTTCAAGCCGAGGTTGTCGTGTAATAGCCAGATCTGCAGCATTGTTATGATCAGACCTGTTCACCTGTGCCTGTTATTCTCAGACCAGCGGAGCAGTGAGCAGAGCCACAGCCAGGGAGGGCTAACATCCATCGGACTGCAAAGCAAGCGCACTCCGCTCTCCAATCCAACTTCTCCTCAGTGAGCTCGATCGCAAAGCTGGAAAACGTCAAACTAGCGTTGAAATGCGCATTTTCACTCCCCTGTCACAAAAACAGCTGGATTAAAATGTTTTTGTTGTTATATTCCGTGTGGAAGCCTCAGTTTCGTCCGACAGTCCGCCGGGGCTGCCCGGCCACAGCCACAGCTCCGTCCACTCCAGCAGGGAAACAACCGTTTACGATGTGTTAGCCTTCTCCAAAGTGGGCAAAATCGCCTTCCTTGGTCAAAATTAGTTGAATGAATATGTGGAAACACTATCACACGATAGCACCAACCACTAAAGGTCCCGTTAATCCATGTAGCTATTGCAGTTATCGAGTTGGAAATGAGCTGGTTTTCCCAAATCCGTCTCCCCCTCGCCTCCTCTGGTCGGGACAATTTCAAGATGGCGTCAGAGACCTACGTCAAAATAAATAAACTGATATAGGGAGCATCCGGTAAAGTGTTTCAAAATAGAATATGACACTAAAATATATAATGCGGGGTCAAATGTTTTGTTTTGTTTGTTGTTGTTGTTTTGTTTGTTTGTTTTTTTGAGTAAGGTAGGTCTACTCTTGTTTGTCATTGTGGGGCTCTGGGAATTTGGTTGTTTTTGATTGATTGATGATTAATTGTTCATTTGTTTTGGTGTTTGCATAGTGTCAGATTCATTTTATTAATAACATTAATAGTGTTAAATACTGGTAATTTCACATGACCAAGAAGATGTCTTCAGTATCTTGACCAACAGCCTAAAATCCATAGGTATTCAGTTTACTATCATGTGTGACAAAGAAAAGTGTCCCATCATAAATGTCTAAAAAATACCATTAGGCCTTTTCAGTGAAGGCAGAAGTACTCAGATCCTTTAAGTAGTAATACCACAGGCTAAAAATACTCTGTTACAAGTCCTGTATCCAAAGTGTTACTTAAGTAAAAGTAGAACTTTTCAGCATCAAAATATATTTAAAGTACTAAAAATAAAAGTGCTCATTATCCAGAATGGCACATCAGATTATAATTACTGATGCATTATTGAGTCTGTCACATTTAATGTCGCAGCTGTTACTGGGGGAGCTAGTTTTAAGTAGCTTATAAGTCATATAATTATATTGTAATTTTTGTATTAATCTGGTTTCAATAAAGTAACTAGTAGCTAAAGTTATAAAATAAATACAGTGGAGTAAAAAGTACAATATCTGTCTTTAAAATGTAGTGAAGTATCAAAGAATGAAAGTAAGGTAGCGATACTTCAAAATTGTACTTAACTACAGTACTTGAGTAAATGTTTTTACAGTAGTTACTTTCCACCACTAGGCACATTCATTTATCAAAATAGTAGACAATTAATCAACTAATCATTGTAACTCTGGGCAATGTTTTAAAACTAGTTTTATGGTTTCTATTATTTTTCTATAGTGTTTTTTGTTTATAATATCAACCACAAATTTCTGAGGCTTCTAAGGTGATGAAATGGGCACCAACAAATTAATGAGACCACCATACCAGGATCCTTATTTTGCATTTAATTTAACACCACACTCAAATATCACCTAATGAAAAATGTTGTTCTCAGGCTTTACTTCCAATGTTTTCTGTACTTTTTAGCTTATTTGCATTTTGAAGACAGATTATTTGGACTTCCGGTACCAATCTGTCTTAATTTAGCTAACTTGATGATACTGCTTGAAGAGCTAGTGATTGTTTTTGTTCGAGAGATATGCTCGTTTTGCACTCCTGTTTGTGCCGGTGCAAGAAAAACAGGGGCGGCCGATCACTTTTCAAAGTATGTAGCCTCCCGTGTACTGTTGATACATATATTTGCAGATAAAAGGCTATTCTAGAAAACTATTTGAATTGCGTGTACAGTGTATCTTGTATTATTAAACATGTACATTTTCTGTCCAAAAATATACATGGAACATAAAAATAAGTTTAACAGATGGTGATATTTCATGAAGTTGAAACCATAAAACATATCCTATTTTAAGTCAACAGTATGCTCCTAACATACAGCTCACCACTCAGTGTAGGTCAACACATATTACACCTACATAGCGTCATGCTACTGTATGTGCTACTATATGGTCCCATATCAGATTTCAACGTGGGTTGGGTGCTCAGTAATAAATGCTGAGAATACCATGAAGTTCAGATATAGGCTTGGCCCATTTCCAAATCTGCATGACACTAATCTCTCTAATAGCCTGGAGCAGATCTCCAACCATAAGCGCTGCTAAATGATTAGGGGGTCAAAGGTCTCAGGGGATTTCTCTGCCAAGCTGGAAGCTGAGTCACCTGTTCTATATCAGAGTGTTGGCTTTCATCTTCAGCAAAACACACAGTCCTGTACATAGCTTAATGGTTAGAGCTTGGGGGACTGGCACAGGCTGGGTGAGGCGTTCGGTTCCTGTAAATGGTTTTTCCCTGGCAGCAATTTTGTACTTTCATCACAAATGAACTCTCTTTGGAAAGAGCACGTACAGCCCCTGCTCTGTGCTGGAAATGTAGGGAGGTTTATCATTTTTACAGATTACTCATTGAAAATATCAAAAACACATTCAGGACATTGTGACACATTTACAGTAGATTAATTCTTCTTCTGTCACAAATAATTCACTAATACATTTACAGGATTTTAGGGTGAACCGTGCATGAACTACAGCATGCTAACATGCTCACAATGGCAATTCTCACATGGTGATATTTTGAACGTGTGCTAACAGTTGCTAATTAGCACTAAACACAAAGTAGTAGATGGGAATATTAGTAATTTTGGAGGTGTATGGTCATAAAGAAGTGGACAACCCGATGAATGGCAGCAGATGAAAAGTCAGAGGATCATGAAGATTATTACAATTCATCTGAGGGAAACATGAATGTTTGTTCATGACAGTTGTTCAGCTAGTTGTTAAGATTAATAATCAATAAAAACCACAAATGCTGTAGGTGCTATGTAAAGGCATGGGATCATCAAAGTCAGTGGAATACGCTTTCTGAAAACATAAATATTTGTGTAAAATTTTCTTGTAATTCCATATGATAGGTGTCAAGATATTTTATGTTTTATCCATATAACTCCATTCCTAGAGCAATGCAGCTATATCATGGCTACAAAACTAAAGTGTGGTATAGAAACATAAAAGGAAGAAAGTGATTAAGAATAGTAACCATATCAAAGGCTTTTAAGTCAAACAAATACTGACATATGTTGCTTCTGATTTCTCTACCTATTACCTTAACATACGAAGAACAGAACAGACATTAGTAAATATTCAGCCGTGATGAAGGGGCGACTTGTATTTCATGGAAAAGGCAGCTTGGGTTGTGTGTCTGTCTTTCTTTGACTGGGGAAGACCAACAGTTCTGGTCCTGCAGATTTACCCCCAGCTAATCCCATTACTCAACTATCAGATGCCAAATCCTACCTAATAGCTTTACATGTGCCAGAATTACGTATGATGATGCTTGCTCATGAAAGCTCAGCAGATATACCTTACTGGAACCGATGGCCCTTGTGCCCAGAGTAGCCCCTTGGCTCTGCTGCTTAATGGACTCAGTATTGAGTGTCGAGGTAAGTCAAATTTACTGACAAAGTGCTTTTAACAAAAAGCAGGTTGCTCACAAAGTTCATGGCAGAGCAGCAAAGGATGTAAATACACAGAAAAAATGCAAGCAAACCCAACAAAATATGAATGGTTGTGGCTAGAGATGTGATGTGTTTGTATGTGTGACAAAGAAAGCTGGAGGATAACACCAAGGGCAAGCGGACACTTTGAGATGCAAGCATGAATGATAAATGGAAGGATGGAGTTTCCCATACAAACCTCAAGTCAGGCCACGTTCTCTGCATCTGAAAAGGTCATTTCCAAAGGGGATATGTCCACTTTGTGAAAATGAAAGTCATTAGAAATTTATGTTCTTGTGCAATTAGTGTTACTGCCGGTTCTGCACTTCATCAGCTGAGGCCATAAATCACTCAGTAGTCACTTATGTATTCAAAAACAGGCTTTAAGATAAATATCAGTTTAGCAGTGGCGGAGGTATTACGATTCTTTACCAACAGAGCTGAAGATGGCAGCTTTATATACTGTTGGTTATTTTAGTATTAAATCATATTTCATGTTTCACCAGCTTGTTTTGCACGTAAAACTTTTATCTGTAGATCTGTCAGATAAATGTAGTGAAATAAAAATTATCCTCTGAATTGCAATGAAGTATTAAATATAGCGAAATAAACATTCAAGTATCAAAAAATGAAATACTTAATTTTTCAAAATTTGGATGAGTAAGAATGTAAATTGTTGCTCCTACTTTAACTCTTGACAAATAATCCATGTAATTTATTTTATTTTGAAAAGGTAAGTGTGTATTTGCACATTTATATTTTATATATTTGGTGGCTGTGGCTCATGAGGTAGGGCAGTCGTCTCCTGACCAGCAAGTTGGTGGTTCGACTCCCGGTCTCCCCGCATGCCTAAGTGTCCCTGAGCAAGACACTGAACCCCAAATTGCTCCTGGTGGCTTGACTAGCGCCGGTGCATGGCAGCTTGTCGTCATCAGTGTGTGAATGTTGTGTGTGAATGGGTGAATGGTGTATAATCTCTGTAAAGCGCTTTGGCCAGTGCAACACACTGTGAGAAAGCGCTATATAAAATACAGTCCATTTACCATTTATGGCCTGTTAACCTAAAGTAAATTTGACTTTATGTTAGACATTTTGATTAACATTCATGTATAAATTATGTTTTAGAAACCTTTTAATTTTCTCATTGAAAAAATCGTGATGTAATTTCCTTTTATACAAGATATATGGCCACAAGAGCAATAGTCAGGTCCAGCACTCATGCTGCGTAATTAGGTTTGGCTCAAGGTTGGCATTTCTGTTCATCCCACAGGTGCTGGATGGGGTTCAAGTTCTTTCACATCAAACTAGGAAAACCCCTTCTTTCTGTACCTGGTGTGCACAGAAAAGAGCCATTTCCAGCTTTGGAAACACAGTGGTGACTAAAATATTCTTTTAGAATGAATGGGCCTAGACCAAACCAGAAGAAACAGACCAGGGACAGTGTAGACTGAGGTCTGTACATACCCCAACCTTTCTTGTTGATGTTCTTATGATAACCTGTCGCACTAAACTTACCAGAAACTTAACATTCAGTCTATAGAGATCCCTTCAGCTTGTGTTATGATAAATGGACATAAAGGCTGAGATTAAGAAGCTGTTTTGCAAACATAACAACTGCAGAAAAAGTATGCAGCTGAGTACATGAGCAAAAATAGAAACAAAGTCACATTAAAGAGACAGTGAAGTGATGTTATCTGCAGCGTGTGTTTCACCAGGCAGCAGTGCAATAACAAAACAGCGGCCTCCCTCTGGGCTGAAACTGTTTAAATCATGTCTGAGATTCTTTAGAATCACTTTAAAACTCAGCAAGAGAGCAATTCTACATTATTTCTGCATTGTGCTCCACTAAGACTGAGCATCAAATGAGAAGACCCTCTTGTCAAACTGAACACTTGTGATGAAGAACAATGGTACCAGCAGGACATTCAGTGACTGGGCAGCATGGCAGGTATCCGCTCTGTCCACACAGAGGCCCTCCAGCTAAAATCAAAGCCTCTCTTTTTGCTCTTAAAGCGCCCAGGAAAATGATTTATGCGCCTGCTTTTGGCTTGTTGCGATGCCACTCAGAGCGATTCATCTTGTCTTGGCTCTGGCTCTCTGTAGCAGGAGTTGGCCAATCTCCCCCTCCTTGCTTTCTGTTGTTTCAGCATGAATGATCTTTTCCATTGACAGCTTTGTTCATCCCTGCAGGCAGATCTGCACCTGTAACCAAAGCCCGGTGGATACCGGCCTAATTACTGTTCTCATCTGGCACCCAGCTGCCTTCCTCATCCTTGCACGAACCCATACAGCAAACCATAGAAGAGAAGGCATTAGCAAGTAAAAAATGAGCCTTCATTGAAGACCATATATCTCCTGAGCAGAAGAAGGAAAAGAACCTCTCAAGATCACATGGAGTCACACACTAAACCTATACTGTCAGCCGCTGACAGCAGTTGCATGCTTATGCCATAGATGCGGGTACAGTATCACTGTCTCCTTAATCCTCAGCATGCATGCCGTGATCTGTAACAGCTATTGTTTTTACACAGAGACATGCAAAAGCCATCGGTGGCAAAGCATAGAAACAACAGGCAGCACAGAGCCCAAAGGTTGAAGGGTTTAATCTCAGAACAGAAACTCACTGTACAATGAGGGTAGGGGGAAGCAATTTCACTGATTGAATACCAGTATGTGAAGCCTGTGGGTATTGAATAATGAGCATGCATCCTTCTCTGCTTGAGTAAAGGTAAGAATAAAACAGTTCCTGCACAGGAGTGGATGTTTCTCTCCTGGATGGACATATTGAAGCAGAGCAGATGATGACGCACGCAGCAGAGATGCACATTGTATGGTATAAACTCAATGAAGGACAAACTTAATGTAAAACTGAAAGCTTAAGCATCAAATGCTTTTCATTAATTCTGTTCAGAGCTCAGTGCTGCATGTTCCCATATCAAGGCTGCCACTGCAGCATTTATATGCAAATCTTAACCTTTGCCCAGTTGTTAGATGGATACTGTACATCTCCTTGTTTTGCCTTCCATTCTTATCTACCAAACAGTTGTTTGCAGTCAGATTTCTGTTCTGTGTGTTCATTTCAACTCTAGGAGCAGCAGTGGATCCTCTGAGCCTTGATCATTTGTTCACAAAATGAAGTTTGATGTTTTGAGTGTAGGATCAGGGCTGAACTGCTCTTGAACCAAGTTACCTCTCCTGAAATATGATATATTCTGCTCTTTATTTTCCTCAGGGGTGACAGCTATAAATTTAATATGTACCGTGCCAAAAATACACGGCGGCATGACCAGGCTAGTTTGAAAATAACACCAGGTTAAAAATGAGGCGGGCCATGTTTCAAATGTGATGTGACTCTTATGCAATTGCTCAATGAGACCAAAAGATATTTGGGAATGTAATTCAACACCCCAAAACCTTTATAGACAGGTTGTTGCCAACGTGTAGGAAGGCAGACAACATGCATGTGTAAAGGTTCGCTTCCAAAACAAGAGAGGCCCAGGATCTGATGAGCGTGAAATCACAGTTTTAAGGAGATTTCAGGACTGAAGTCAGACTTAATCAAATCCACCTAAACCCATGTTTTAATTTGGAAAAAAGTCTTCCAGACACTGAATCAATATTTGTACCCCTTCAAATTTTAACTCCATCCTCCATCAGACTGTCTGAAATAAAAACAACTAAATGGGTTTCACACTTTTTCAAGAAGCAGCTGCATAATTAATGGAATGATATTAAAGTCTGTGTTATTCTCAGGTATTTGTCTGATGATTAAAAAGTGAAGATTAACCCTGCTTACAACTGTTTTGTAGTAATAAGGACTAGAACTTACAGTAAGTGTGAAATTTACTATAGAGTCAGAATTACATAAAGAAAGTAATTAGAGGGGTCAAGGTGACTTATATATAAAATGCTGGTTTCATGAAAGTTTTGACACACACGCTGCTGTGGCGAGCTGTGATATTTTCCTTATTAAAAGTATTTCCATCTGAGATGTTCCATGCCTCTGAGCTTTGAAGATTAGATCAGTCTTGTTAATAAACCACTGTACTGACATGAGTGGCTCTTTCTGGCAGTTATGAGTTGTTGACAACAGAAGCACAAAAATTAGGGAATATTTGCACACCTGAGCATCCTGAGGGGATATGACTAATCTGGATTTCATCACTAATGATGTAACGTCTTATGTGGTGGCATGAAGTTTGAGGTGGGTGCCAATTAGCCGTTACATAATGACATGCTTGCAATAATTCTGAGGCCAAGCAACTCATGTAGTCCCCTGTGCTCAGGCAGCATTTCTAAAACTGGATGATGTGACGTGATGCTGCTTTGATTAGAAAGCATGTCGTGCTGGGTTTCAGAGATCAGCATGTTCACAGTGGTGTTTTTACCAGTTTCTCACTGTTCAAAACATTTTCACACTTGCTGAGTAGGCAGCAGTGGTGCTCAGTATTTTGTAAGGTGTGTACTGGGTTAGGTTACATATCGTAGACCTCCTGCTGGACCCCCTGCAGTTCGCCCTACCGGGCAAACAGGTCAGTGGACGATGCAGTGAACATGGCACTACATTACATCCTGCAACACTTCAACTCCCCAGGGACCTATGTACGGGCCCTCTTTGTAGACTTCAGCTCAGCGTTCAACACCATCATCCCGGACATCCTCCACTCCAAACTGACCCAGCTCACTGTGCCTGCCCCCCACCTGTCAGTGGATTACTAGCTTTCTGACAGACAGGAAGCAGCAGGTGAGGCTGGGGAAAACCCCATCCAGCACCTGGACAATCAGCACAGGCGCCCCCCAGGGATGTGTGCTCTCCCCTCTGCTGTTTTCACTCTACACCAACGACTGCATCTCGAAGGACCCCTCTGTCAAGGTCCTAAAGTTTGCTGATGATACTGAGACGGTGACGAGTCAGCCTACAGACAGGAGGTTGAGCAGCTGGTCCTGTGGTGTGGTCCCAACAACCTGGAGCTGAACATGCTCAAAACAGTGGAAATGACAGTGGACTTCAGGAAGAGCACCCCCACCTTACCTACCCTCACCATACTTGGCAGCACTGTATCAGCAGTAAAGTCCTTCAAGTTCCTGGGCTCCACTATCTCCCAGGACCTGAAGTGGATGTCCAACATCAGGACCATCATCAAGAAGGCACAGCAGAGGATGTACTTCCTGTGTCAGCTCAGGAAGTTCGACCTGCCCCAGGAGCTGCTGATACAGTTCTACAGAGGAATCAATCTGGACACAATCTGTTTGAACTCCTGCGCTCTGGATGCCGTTACAGGTCACTGTCCACCAAGACAACCAGGCACAGGGACAGTTTCTTCTCGTCACTCTGATGAACACTTGGCCATGTTTATATATATAACAAGATACAACAAACAGCACAGTGCAATAACTTATACAGTAGATGTAACCACTGTACATAAAATAGCTCATTTTAACTTGTGTATATGTACATATTTAGAACTGGATGGTTTTTTTGTCTTCTTGTTTTTACTTGTTATTCTGTTTTTTTTTCTTTCCTTTTTTTCTGTTTTATTTGGTGCACATCGGGGGCCATTGAGCTGGAGTCATATTCCTTGTATTTTAACATCCTTGGCAATAAAGTTTATGATTGATTGATTGACTGACTGACATGTGGACTGGAGAAGCTGGGGAGCAAACCACCAACCCTATAGACAGGAGACAATGCATAGCCATAGCCGCACCAGATGGTGAGGCATAAGAATACAGTGCCTGTAGCTGTTGTGTAACAGAAAACCAGTCACTAGCCTGGACTTCACATCCATTTGTTATGAGAAACTCAGTGAAGGCATTTACACAAGTACATGGGGATGAATTACAGCCTCATGCTTGTGTCCAATAAGACAGTGTGGAGAGCTATTCAAAGTGTCATTGCTGCCTTAATCCCTGCTTCAGTGTGTGGTAGTAGATAATATTTCTGCTCTTCTTGAACAGTGTGACAGCTTTCAACAGCTGTACAAGGCTCTGCCAAGGACCTCCTCTGTCTCTTCCTCTCTCTCTGCTTTTCTCTCACTGGTTTGCTCTTTTTCTCTTCTTTTTTCTTTCTTTCTTCCTTTTTTATCATCCTCTGATTTCTGAGCAAATCTATAAACATCTTTAAAAAGCAATGTATATGTTTGTCATCTACTTCACCTTCACAATCTTTATATGCACTGCAAGGCATCTAGTACAAGTACATAAGTAAGTAAGGCCATTAAAAATGAAAGTCTACCAAAATCTTTCCAAAATTCATCACACAATTTAGCTTTTTTGCTTAAATAAAAACAAATGCCACCAAATGCTCAGTGCTTTTCTATAACCTGGCCTGCAGACTGGTTTCTGTCTGAATTCAGAGATTCCAACCTGACTTGAAACCCAAAGCTATATTTTGGCTTTATTTAATTCATAAGACCATTTGTTTGCCAGCCAACTCTGTGGAGTTGGTTTCATTCTCTCTCCCTCTTTCCACCGAGCTGTGTGTATTTACATGGAGCAAATAACACCCATGGACAAAGACAGAGAAGGAAAATTTCTTCTCAGATTAAACTTTGAAAAGAACTCTAGCTGACCAGGCCCCAAACTTGATGTTGTGTCATCTCCTCTTTCATCAAACTCTTCATTTTTCTTTTTTGACACTGCTGAAATATAATTTTCTCTAACTCTCTGCCCCCACACATTTTCTCAATGTCTTTCTGTCTTTCTCTGTTGTCAGCCTCTAACATTGCTGCTTTCCTGCAGCAGATGTTTGCACTCTGCCACCCCCACTTCCACAATTCACAGGGGCCCTGTGTGGGAGTTAAACAACATGGCCTCGGCACACACATGCGTCTCACCTGTACGCACATATATAGTTTCATTTACATATTCATCCTTCTTATGGTCGATTTTCTAGGCCATAGGAAAACATTGACTCTGCACTGAGCTACATCTGTTTTTATGTCCAAGCTGAAAACTCACTTATTTTCTTTTTGCTTTAAAGATTAAATGATTCATCACTTAATTTGACAAATAATCAGGAATGAAAATAAATATTAGATGCAGCTCTAGTTTATAGAGAATTGATGGAGTCACTTTGTTGTGTTATTCAATTGAATAACATTTTATTTGTAGGATTTTGCTGTGTTTGAATGAGCAGCTTTACCTAGTTTTGGATCCAGACTTCTCACTGGGCATTTCTGAGCTGAAGGGAGGGATAGTGGAGAGTTTTCCCAGAGACAGTGACATCACCGGTGCCTTTGGCGCCACTTATCTCTGCAGGATCTCCCAGCTGCCCTGGCATTTCCCGGTATGGGCCACACTCTATCAGACTAAAAAGATTCAAGGAACCTTTGAGGAGGTTTTTCACACAGAATGACCCCAGAAGGCTCATGAAGTATTTGGCTTGTTCTTTGTTCCAATATTATTTCTAGGAAAGTTTCTGTTTTTAGCAAGGAAGCTTTAGGTGTGTACGTTAGCTTGTTTTGGTTCCACTGATTTCTGAACGTGGTTTCCTGCACTGATTTATTTATTATATCTGCGCCCTCTGTGGTTAGTTATTAGGTATGCAAAACTGCTTTGTGACGGTGATGGATAGATCATCTTCACTGTTAAAAAACATGCTTTTGTAATAATCTTCTCTATGATGTTTTGTAGCACTATAATGTCATACCCAGAAATTTCCCCACTGTTGGATCAATAAAGTACCTACCACACTATTTTTCACTTCTTTGAAAACAATCACAAAAGGAAATGCTTCAATTAAAGCAGGAACTGCAATCAATCAAACTACATGATGCCAGATTAGGTGATCACGGTGGCTTTGACTCCTGCTGTGACCTGGCTGACTGACATGTCAGACAAGTTGGACCCTGGTCAACCATAACTTCCTTGTGCGGATCTGACACAACCTGCATGATGTGCAAAGGTGATCGAGCAGAAGTGTTAGAGGTAGACTACCAGTATCAGGAATATCAGCAGCCATAGCGTCTTGGAGCACTTTGTAGATGCTGTCAAACCGGTTCTGTATCAAGGGCCACTTACTAGCATTGGCTTTCTTTCTTTATTTTTTGTTTGACATTTATGGGGGCATTCTCACACTGAGACAATGTTAATGTATGTGGCCAGCATCTCTGCTATCAAAGTCCTGAACTTTGTACTTCAACCACTTCCCTGTGGCTTTGATGTAATGACTAAATGCAACACATCATTTGCTCAAAAAAATTGCCTATAAACATTGTGTTTGCCTCTACAATGTAACATGGAAAACCACATGGTAGTGCAGTAGATGAATGCAATTTCTTGCAGACAGGGATGTTCGAAGTTGAGGCAAAACAGTCTGCCATGCCAGTGTTTTCTTTCCTGATGAGGGCTTCTAGTTGTAGAACCAGTTGTGACACTGGAGCTTTGTCAGGCTAATATCATGTGGTCTGAGTCTGGTTATGTAATAGCTGACAAGAGTCATGGAGTGGACAGAAGAGTCAAAGACTGGTGAGTTAAATGATATAATAAATAAAAACTTTCTCACTGGTTCACAGACAGGAACCTTCAGGTGTTTGGTGCTTGCCTCCCTGGCCACTGAACCTAAATTGAATTTGTGTTTTCGAGTGCAGCGCTGGGATCCACATTCCCTCAGAAAACAAGCAAGGCGGTGCAGACAGGGAGGGATGAATGTGTGTGACAAATTGGCTTTATTGAAGTTATTTACTTCATTTATAGAGTTTGCTACATCACAGGAGGAGAATTTCATAGTGACACATAAACTACCTCTGTTTGCTTGCTGTTGATGCTTGTTTACTTCCTTTGGCTTGTTTACTGTCTCACACGCTGACACTTTAAATGCTTATTTTGAATCCACTAAATTCTGATTAATGCAGTGTTGAGGCTTTTGGAGGTTTAACATGGTTTAAGGCTGATTTCTGAATAGGAATGACACTTAGAGTCTGCCTCACATCCCTGGTTAACTCTTCATTAGTGTCACTCATATGAACAGACATGAATCTTTAAAAGCTTCACACTCATGAACACATAATGAAATTGAAACAGCCACACATGACTCTGAACTTCACATATGTGCACACACACATAGTATTGAACCTTAGCGAGCCAGCTCTGCACAGTAAGACAATTCCAAGCCCTCACACACTCACACGGTGCTGCCAGCACAGCTTGCCATTAGCCCAGGGTTGGCCGACTGTAGACAATGTTTCCAATCTCTCACACCATCTGCTCCTCGCCTCGGCGCTATCGAAAGGAAGAAGAGTGCAGCTTCCTCATCCTCCTCGTCCTCCCTACGAGCTTGGCCATCTTGTGCGGAGGTGTGGAAGCTGTAGGAATTGAAACCCCCTGAAAATATTAGTGCTAGTAGTGCGTTTGCATGTGTAAACGTCTTTACCACGTGTGCAATTGTTCCCCGAAGTTCTCCTGGAGATCCAGTTTCTAACTAGGTTTTGATTAATGAGTATTTTCTGTATTTTGATCTGAAATTGATTAGTAGTAGCAGCAGCCTCTCAGTGGTGTGGCAACCATCTTAAACCAAAAGCACAATCACAGAATCAATAAAACTCTACAGACAGCACACTAAAAACAAAGTACCATTAACATAATAGATATCTCCAGTTAGCAGCGCATTAACATCAATAACAATTCCTGTTAATTTCCTGCAAATGATGACTTTGATGGATTTTACTCCTCTTGCAGGAATGTTAAGAATAGCTGGTAATATTCACCTGTCACCAATTGACCAATAAAAAAAGAGCTATATAAAAAGTGGCCTTGTTGCAAAGCCAAGATCTAAACAAACAGATAAATGTGTGCTGCAGTTTTCAGTGGAAGGCCTGGACATCTATCGTGTCCTCCTTCAAGGTTGAGGAGTGAAAAATGAGATGGATGCCTTGTGCAAGAGGATGTGATGCATCATGCCAAAAGCTGACAGAAATACTACATGAATCATATGTGCTGATATTACACAGTGCCCTTCAGTTCTCTTCTCTCGGTGCAACTCATTTTCACACGGCTTCATTGGCGCAAGATTACGTTCGTGTCGCTTTATTCATTTCTCCTTCAGCCTAGGGAAATGAGTTTCCTTACGTGTCTAATAGTTGTGGGAATTGTTGTGGGTTCATTTCTTTAATTATTACAAAAATATTGATGTTTTGGGGAATAAAAGTGTTTGCTGATAAAACAAAAACTGTAAGAAGTCATTTGTTTTTCTTCTTCTGGAATTTTGTGCTCTGAAAAATGAAGGTGTCAGTAAAAGCTATAGGTTTGGAACCACATTTAGCACAAACTTCAGGGACAGTCAGCTTTGTTATAAATCATCAGTATGTCATGTTTAAGGGGAGCTTTTTCTCTTGCAGTGAAGCGTAATTTGTTTTGCTGCTTGAAACTTTGAATTCTGTTAGTGATTTCCTATATTTCCCAGAATGCCTCACAGCAAATCTTTACAAGGAAGTGTTTACACTTTTCAGCTATTGTTTATCCTGCCATCAGACCATTTTCCTGCCCAGATGTCAGTTTTCCTCCAGCAATGTCCTCCACCTCCTGCTCAGAGATACGCAGTCTCCTCCAGACCAGCTGGGAGGTGGAGTCTCTCCAGTCCTTCCAGTGAGAAAAGGGGATAAATCATTACTTTTGCTCAAACATAATACTGGTTCTATTCAAACAGGGCTTACATCAAGAATTTGGATGAACAGAAGCGTCATGGTGTTTATGCTGACGTCTTCTTCTATTTGTTCTTCTGGATGCAACCAGTCTATTAGAATCTGTATTCTACACACAGATACTGCTTTTCTCTCCCCCAGCCTCACTCTTATTTTTTTCGGACTGTGTGGTTTGTCTCTATCAGCCTTTTTTCAGTTCATTTTTCTCTCTTACTTTTTCATTTTCGTTGAATGAGAACTCTTTCTTCTTCTCTTTAAGTATCTTTACCTGTGTCTTAAAGCCATCTATCAGCCACATAGATCCTTCTTTGTGAATAATTTATGAATGCAGACCTCTCTTTTCTTTCTTTAATGAATGCAAGACTCTCTGCCCTTTTCCGACTCTCTTCTATTTTCCAGTTAATTATTGCTCTTTCTTCATGGATGTGGATCTCTCTCACGTTTCTCCTGCTTTTGTCAAGCTCATTTTTCTCCTTTGTTGATAGATGCTGGCTTTCAGCTCATTTCTCTCTCTGTGCAAACCTGCCCCATTTCCCCCTTTTCAGCCTCATTTTCTCTTTGTCTTC
>NW_018127896.1:2256330-2257120 GCF_001952655.1 Monopterus albus | reverse complement strand
TTTAGCTTCATCTCATTCCGTACTATTTCCTTTTATTCCTTCATGTCAGCATGGGGACCAGTCTGGAGTCAGTGCTGTGTAGGTAGGCTGCATTACAAAGCAAATCAAGGTTAAGTTTTGTGAGAATAATGACTAAACAAAGACGTCTGATATGACTTTTGAACCACAACCATCAGAAATTGTCAAGAAAAACATTACTTGGTTGGGTTTATGTCAAGATCATGGTTTGGAATAAAAGTTCTTTTAGAGGACTTTTGTCATCCAACAAGTAAATAAGCAGCTTCGTGGAAGAATTATGGGCTATTTTTTAGAAGAGGACAGACTTTGTGCATGTGAATCAGTTGTATAATATCTCACCTCAGATGCAAGACTCTGTCCTGGCCAGACCCACCACAACTACAGAAGCATCCTGCACGTGTGCATGTATGGGTAGATGCTTGTTTAAGTGCATCATTTTTAACAACCACAGCCGCCTCATATAAACTCTAGAAGGTACTGTATAGTTGTCTTTTGGGTGTAAATCCCAGTAAAGGTCTGGGTGCGGAAATCTGAGCCACAAAATTCAACATATCCAGAACTTATTCAACAAATTATATAATCAGACAAATTATCACCAGACAATGAACTTTTGAACATCTCTTTTAGCTCACACAATTTGTGGCACAGAATGTGTGACTGTGGTAAAGCAGAGACTGCCAAAATTTCAGCTTGTGTAAATCAAAAGTTCCTTGGTGGTTTGAATACATTTTTGCTAATGAGATCTAGTTTCCTCTGCCCACAGCTAAAGCTG
>NW_018127896.1:2246188-2256281 GCF_001952655.1 Monopterus albus | reverse complement strand
CTGTATCTTGAACATGTTCCTTTCTGGTTCCCGTTGCTTGTTACTTGTGTGTACGACCTGCAGCCTGTCTCTGACTGCATCTTCACAAAGCCATCTATCATTTAAATGGCAGTGTTTGTGTGAAAATCATTTGCATCCACATTAGCATTTTCAGCTTGTTTTTGTGAGGAGCTCTCTGCACAGCAAAACACCTGAATCCGAATCACCATTTTGCTCTTCTCTCATTTGGCAGACAAGAAAAGTGCATCACAACCAACCAACTGACAAAGTCAACTGAGCAAAGAATTATTTGTGATGAAATCTGACAAAAACCGCCTACATACAGGTTAATGACAACAGCTGTGCTGTATGCTTGGCTATAAGTATTGATGTTTAAAATGTGTGATCACAGTAGAAATGATTGTGAAGTGAAAGTGACAAGATGGAAAGTTGTTACTAGGCAACACACACAGCCAGTTACACTGTTACTCTGCCGAGCGCCAGCCTGTTACACCTCCGTTTAGTGTCGCCCTGCACCCTGAGCTTACCCTGTGCTGGGAAACATATTACTAGTCTAATTTCATGCCCCAGTTATGCTGGGGTGTTGCGGGTATTTTTAAACTCGTGTGACATTTCCAGCAGTGACATATTGTTTTTATTAGCATGACCACACACTATATCACTGTATTTTATCTTCATATGAAAGAAAAGGCTGTCAAGTGTGCTGCACTTTGCACAAGTCCCTTTACTGTGCTGTTCCTGAACATGTAAACAAGAGAAACTATTCTAGCATCGTGCTTTCCGTTCTTGTCTAACCAAACCTGCTTCTCTGCTCCACTTATCTACATTTCTTTCACCTGTTGCCTGTTGCTCAACTGTGATGCACAGAATAATAAGTATTGGTGAGATATTAGAATTATGAGCAAAACATAATCAATTCTTCAAGTAAAACAATTTTCCAAGAACAAACACTGGTAGAAACAATCCCCTTCACTGTCATGGTGTCCACAGACAGAACCAGCAGATATGCTGTTCATCCATTCATCCATCCATTCTCAGTGCTTCTCTACAGTAATTACTACACAGGGTGGTTCGGCCGGCGGCTCTTGCTACCTCTGACTGGGGTAGAGGATAACAGGCGCCAGCCTGCCTTTAGGGCTTTAAGGCTCCCACAAATCTTCCTCCTCTCTGCCTTTGAAATCAGACACCATCCCTTGGCTGACTGCAGACCACCAGCAATCACTTACCAAGGTGTCGGGAACCCCTGCGCAACAAACCAATGGGGCCACAGACCTCCAAGGTTTTGGGTGTCAAAGAAATGCTTGTCAAAATGCAGGGGATTGTAAAGGGATCTTCCTTTTCTTTTGTCTTTTGAAGGTGCATGTGGCAATGTAGCATATCTGCTTGATGATGTAATGGAAAGTAAGAATGTTTTAAGGACAGTTTTGTGATGAAACAGGGGAAACAAGGGAAATTAGGTGATAGATGATGTTGTCAGCACAGTGGGCAGGATGGTGGCGCAGTGGTTAGCACCGTTGCCTCACAGCGAGAAGGTTCTGGGTTCAGGCCCCACCCGGGACCTTTCTGTGTGGAGTTTTGCAGGTTCTCTCCGGCTTCCTCCCACAGTCCAAAGACATGCAGCTTAGGTTGATTGGTGACTCTAAATTGCCCATAGGAGTGCATGTGTGTGGTTGTTCGTCTGTGTGTTAGCCCTGTGATGGATTGGCGACCTGTCCAGGGTGTATCCTGCCTTTGCCCGATTGCCGGCTGGGATTGGCTCCGGTGACCCCGTTCAGGGACTAAGCGGTAGAAAATGAATGTTGTCAGCACTGAAACAATCAAATCTAAGCAGCTGTATTCTGCTGCAAATGATGTGTAACATACTATATGTGTAGTTGCTGTTCAGGTTATGACTGCGACTCCCTCAAGATGCGGTTTCTGTTGCAGGATCAGGTTTTTTATACCGAAACAGCCAATGTAGTCTTTTCTGGTTCTGTTATTGTATATTGTGAGCAGACTGTGATACATCTGTCTCTACCTTAATTCAATTAGGTTAACTAGAAGTGACAAACTTTACATATGAAATTTTAAACTTCAGCAGCTTCCAACACTGACAAGAAGTGTCTTTATAAGGATCATTTCACCACCGTGACTAAATATCTAGTTTTTCTCCTTAGTCTTAAAGCTACTGAGCAGTGGCGATGGGTTTTTCTTGAAGTTTAGTGAAATGCTACTAAGACCTTTGAAACCAACCAAGTCCAGAAACAATTTTACTACAGGATAAACCATAGAGCTCACTGTAAACACGTGCAAACATTTCTATTTGGAGCAGTTTCTTGGGCAACTTCCTCACGAACCTCTAGCTCCTGCAGAGAACTGCTGAGCAAATCCTGAAGTCTTGACAATCCTCAGATCCTTGAGGATAAACTTTTGGCTTGAGCCAATTCCAGCTCCTTAAAGTGAAAATCAATTCTTAGCTTTCTACTTTAGCTTGTCTGACTTTTTTTTTCATTTTGCTCAGCAGCAACAACACAAACCTCAGAGTTTGGAAGGTGTTGCAGTGATAATCAATTTCGTCTTTCTACAGGTGAGCAGAGACTAATGAGGAACACATCTGCAGCGCCATAGGGATCACTTTTATTAATACGACTGTCTGCACTCTCTCCCAAACACACAGCTTGGCTGTGCATCACTGCTTGCTCAGGTAAAGCCGTTAAAAACAGCAAAAGAAATCATTTGCCTCCTCCTCTTCCTTTGCTTTCTCTGTTTCAGTCTCATTTATTGAGCTGTTGGGCAAAAAACTATCTCCAAAATATCAACATTTAAGTCTTGTTTTAGCTTGATATCAATGCATCAAGGAAATGTGCTATTAGCCAGTGGTATTTAAAATTTTGTTTCTTTATTCTTTTTGCTGTTAGTCTTACTTTTGTCATTGTCTTGTCTCAGATGTTTTCTTTCAGATGAAAATAATTTCTTCATTGTATGGCTGCTATCAGTTTGACACTGGGAGTATAGATGTGGCTTTGTATACCCTGCTCCATCTCCTAGCTGCCTCAACAGGTCATTATTATGCACCATCCCTTCATCATCACAGTTACAATAATAAATACAGTGAATACCAGGTTTACACACAGAAACTACCCGGTTAGGTACAGATCTGGGTTAAAGTAGCAACTTACTAAAGTGACAACATTGCCTGTCAGTTTGAAATGAGAAACAAGCCCACACCCACTCATCCACCCTGGTAACTTTTGCTCTTGTCACAATTACTACAGCTGCTAGAGGTGATTGTACACATATCCATAATTTGCACCTCCTGCTAAGTTCAATTTGCCACTTCTGGACCTTAATTATGGGCATGGTAACAACCTATATTGACCTTTTAATGGGGTGATAGCATTCAAAATGGCTGGTTAAACTACCTTGAACAATGTTAGCTAGTTTCCTCTCTCTTTCCTGTATGTAAATCAGTAGATGCAAAGAACACAATAGAACATACTGTTTATTATGGCAGCATTTTATGAAGAACATTTAAGCCTGTGATCACACAGATATAGCTGATGTGGCTGTAGTGTCTGTGATGTTATTCAGAGATTTAGGAGCGGATGATTTGAAGTTGGGCTCATTTCTCGCCATCTTGCCATCATCTTTGCCAGTGACTGAAGCCAACAAACTCTCACTGGAGCTTAGAGACAGGCAGGCAGAACATGACAAGCTCCTGTCAGTCAAGCAAACAAGCCCCCATACAAGTCTCTCTTTCAACTACTGACTCTGTACCTTTAGAGAGATGTAAGAGGGCCAGATTGAGTCGTTTGGAACCAGCATCTAGTGGCCAAGAAACTGGGCTGTGAGGCATTAAAGGCTTTTTCATTCACTGTAACTTTACAGAGCTGAAGGATTATATCAAACCTCGTTTATTCAAGACATCTTACCCTCTTAATTTCCTCCCTTAACTCTGCTACTTCCTCACTTTTCCTCTTTCCTTCCTTATACATTTTGTACATGTGTCCTTTAACTGCTACATCCCTGCTTCTGCCTTTCCTCTTATTTCCCCAAATATCAAACTCTCCCCTTCCTCCTCCTCCTCTGTTCTCCTCGCTATTCATTTATCTGCCTCTTTTCCACTCCCTCTCCTTGTCATGTTCTTTCACTTTTAACTGTCTCATTAATAATGTTTCAGCTCCCCCTCTCCCAGAGCATTCATTATAGCCACGGCTGCAACACCTACACCAGTGTAATCAATCCAAATTAAAAACTTAAAATCATCTTAAAATAGAAAGAGTCAGGCATCAGAGGAGTTCTTCTTCCCTCAGCAACCTTGTTGTTGTTGTTGTTTTCATTTATTTCTCACAGGCACCTCAGGAAGAAAGCAACATTAATTGAAATTAATGCTGATATTTGCATTAAATGGACAAGGGTGTGTCTGTATGTTCAGACATATGTTGTGTTGCTGCAGTTGTGCGTGTGTCTGTGCACATGTAGAGGATTACACTGTAACACAACTGAAGAATTGTGCACAAGCAAATACATGCTCACATAGCCATTAACAGATGCACACTGTGCAGACACATCATGCCTGTTCTGACAGGAGTTACGAACATGGCTACTGAGACAAGACAAAATGTATGTGTGTGTGCGTGTGTGTGAGAGAGAGAGACAGAGTGGAAAAACATGGTGCAATACATCGGTACTGAGGTTTTGAGGTCATGACTGTCAAGACAGTTTCTAAATGTTTCACCATTAGGTTGAAGTCTTCAACAAAGTGAGGGGATTTACTGATTCAGTAGAAATTACTGTGTCTGTTTTATCATTTTAATCTCAAAATACTGATATAACAAGGTCCCAAAATGTCCGTTTGTTCATTTGCATAGACCACTGTTCATGTTTCACAAAATCACTATTGCAATTGTAAATAAAATGCTTAGAGAAAGAAGAAATGAAAGAAAAACCCCTACACAGGTTTTAAAAAACCCTGAATTATCATACTTAATGTACAAGGAAGGAGGTAGGGTGGATGAATCTACGTTTTTTAAACAGACAGTGTGGTCATATGTTTATGTGTGTGAGAGAGGGACAGACCAGACAAACAGGAGAATGAGTGCATTATACTTAAATGTAATGTGTGTGCATGTGTGTGTGTGCACATTCTTCCAGGAAAAGACAGAGTGAGTGCGCTATGTGTTGTGTGTGTGTGTGTGTGTGTGTGTGCTTCTGCAGACAGATAATGTATTTGAGAAGCCCAGTCGTCTTTCTGACTGGCTGCCTCTCTTTGCATGGAGCCAACTGATGGAGCAAGTACCAGTAACTCAGTATTTTTACTTTTCTTTGCTGTAACTGAATCATTTTGTGCTGTATTTCTGAACAGCCTGTGATCTCTAAATACCGAATGCCTTGGTCCTTCCTTCTGTGTATCTTAATGATGCTTCCTCTCAGCTGTTCACAGTAAGAACAGTCTGTAAGAAATGTCTCTAAAGTTTTTGTTCCTTGCTCTTATTTCCTGCTTCTTTTTTGATCCTGCTGTAAAAGAAAATTTGTGTTTGGCCTCCAGCAAAGTCTGAGAGCATAAAATGTTTCAAAGATTAAGTACATCAACAGTAGGCTTCAGCAGCTCTGGTTTCTGTCCCTCAGAGTAAAACTGACAAGATGTTTGTTTTTGTCAGTACCAAACACAGAACACTGGGAGATCAAAATGTTGTGCTACTAGTTTATTGAACACTATCAGTACAATGTACAGATCTTTTCTCAAATTTCTGCCTTCAGCTATGATCTACATCTGTATAAGGACTTAGGATGGATGTTCTCTGTTGATCTTCCACTCCCCACCGAAGACCCAACAAGGAAGGATCCATGAAAGCAGAGGTACAGAGATCAATTGCTTAATGCGCAAGAACAGGAAACAGACTAGAATCGGATGCAGCTACACAAGACAGGCTTTGGTTTTGAGAAAAGGGATCAGATCATTCTGGGAAATGTAGGAAATCACTAACTGAAACAGAAGTAGACAAGGAAGGTTGACTGGAGCGGTAAAGTCCAGCATTTCATTACCAAATAAGTTTCAAGTTAATGCGATCTAGCAGCGCCAGAACTTCATGTTGAAATCTGGTTATTGGATAGTTGCAGGTTGAACCATCAGGCGCCAGAACACCGGCTTCGTCCCCGCAACAATCCTCTTCATCTGCCTGGAGTGCCCTCAGCGCTCGGACAGCATTTATTGCATTTGGAGTCGAGTCAGAGCATCGTCTCGCAGCTAAAGAGCTGCACAGCAGTCTGCCTCGCAGTGCCCAGACTTCTCACTCTCTCTGTTTCATTTTGTCTCTCTTATGTAATTAAGCAAATGTGGTTACCATGAAATGACTCCCTGAGCTCCCAAAATAGGGAAGAGGTGTTAATCAAGGAAATGTACAGAAGCTGCCTGCACAGGATGAGGAAATAATCCAGGTTCTTTTCTCTCACATCTATGTGGTTGATGTGTGTGACATTTTACAAAGGAGGAAGAAAGTACCTATGACTTGCCTGAAGCTATGATGCTGCTGGTTCTTACATGCATAAAAGCATTTTGTCAGAGGAAGCAAAGCAACAGTAGGCAAAGGCAGTTTGTCTTTGCATTCTACCACCAACAAATAGTAACATCAGCACAATACATCTTCTCCTCGTGATGCACAGAGGTGGCTGGTTAACAATGCATTTTAACACAGGTTTTGCTCCATGGTAAATAGATGGTAAATCTCTCACAGCAACATTTGTTGTAATGAGCTGGGAAATCACATCCTCATGTGTCCTCCAGATAATCCTTTCTCTGCTTGGAAATAAAGAAGGTGCTGTAATTACATTTTACAACAACATTCTCGTTTCACGCACAACCATGGAAAGTAACATTTAGTTAAGTACTTTAGAGTTTTGAGGTAACTGTACTTGACTGTTTTCATTTTCTGCTGCTTCATGCTTCGACTTCATCGCATTTTAAAGGCAAATATTACACTATGAATTCCATTACATTTATTTGCCTACTTTGGTTACTAGTTTCTTTTCAGAATCAGATTAACTATAGAAAATAGAATCTAATCAACTGACTTTATTGATCCCTGGAGAGAAACTCACAAAATACCTAGCAATACTTAGTAATTTGCCTTACAAACATATAAGACAGTTAAAATAAACATGTTCCAGCAGCAGAATTAAATGTGATGTTCACAATAATGCATCAATAATCATAGTCCAATAATATGACCTACACTGATATGAAATGTGCTATTCTGCATGAGTACTTTTACTTATGTTACTTTAAGTACATTTTGATGCCAGTACTTTTGTACTTTTACTTAAGTAACTTTCTGAATGCAGGGCTTTTACTTGTAACAGTATTTTTACACTGTGGTACTGCTTCTTTTACTCTGCTTGCTTCAAAAACAAAAACAGAAATGTGAATGCCTACATTAAGCTCATGAGTTAAAATGGACCCTTGGGAGCTAGAAGAGACCCAAATAAACAAATCAACAAATAAACTAATACACTTGGGGTATTGGGTAAACTGCATCTGCTGAGGATGTGTGTGTGTATGTAGTGAGGTTGTATCAGTTTATATACATTTTGAATTACTGAGTTTGGTTTACTTTTATTTTTAAAGTGATTAGGAACAGTAAGTCTCCCAGTGTGCAAAATATCAGAAACAGTATTTAGAAAAACACTGTAACTCTAACATAAGATCAGGATAGTTGAAAACAACACACACACACTTCTACACAGACTGCCTGGGTGCTAGGTGCTGTGAAAATCCGGTGACTGCCATGTGCACTAAGCAGTTAATATATGGAGCAATGAAAAGTCACTTTACTTCAGTATCACTTCAAGTCTGGGAAAAGCAGGAGAGATGGAGAAAGAGAAAGATGGTTGGGGTGATGGCCGACTAGAGACCAGTCTTCACATAGGTAATATAAGTACTGCATAATATTTAGAAGGCAATGTTTTTATAATCAGTGGCACAGGGAAGATACTATGACTAACACAACTGGACTTTTCACTGGTGTTATCTTCTGATGAAGAACCTTAGAAACACAATACTAGGAGTTACCATATAATTTTAAGTGATTGCATCCACAAGATTTTCTGGTTTATTGTCATCTTTCTGCAGTAACCTGATTTCTTAAAGTAAACAATAAACACAGTTTTGGTAATCAAGCGTCATCTCGTGACTGTTAGTGATGAGCCATGAGTGGTAACAGCTGCAATAAGGAGCTCGATGTTGCGGTAGAAACTCATATGTTTGACTGAGTTCTGTGTCTTATTTGTGTATCTGTGAAGTCATGATAACAAAGACTTTTGCAAACAGTATAAATAAGTTGATTTTCACATCCTCTCAAGTCAGATTGTCAAACCTTTCTTTTAAACAAGACGTAACTCAAAATAAGTATGCTGCTGTAACTCTAAACGCATTATAAAGACAGTGCGTAGTTTAATTTGAAATGAAACTCACAGATTATAAATGAGGTCTTCTTTGTGTGCATTATTAAATTTAGCCCCTTCCTCTCTAATATCTAACCCCCCACTGTGAATGTTATGCATTGTTGCTAAGAAACACAGAGTATCTCCAGTGTCCTTGCAGCTCTCAGCCTCAGACTTTTCATTTCCATTTCCATGCGTCTCACTGCCCTCTGGGAAGGACCGTGTTATCTGATGAGCCGGCATGGAGGACAACATGCAAACCCATGTACTTAACTCACAGCAGGGCCCACAGCCTGCTCCACCTGCAGTATTACACCAGTTTTATTATACTTCTCTTCCCTTGTTTGAGTTTTTTCAGGACATTTTCAGAATGTAGCTGAACTCAAATTTACGTTCAGCTGACAGTTTGCTAGCTACATCCACACTCAAGCAGCCTTATACAACAGTCCTGCTTCATGAAAGCTGTGTAGACAGGTGTGTTATGCTACTTAAACTAGCCTCATGTGGATAAATGGAGTGGACAAAATAATGGAAACACCGTCAGTATAATGCAGTACAGTTGGGACTGATATTTGACAGCAACCTCAGATTTGATAAACAATAAAGTCAATTATCATAATCCAGTTTCCTTCAGCTTAGAGTTCTCGCTGAAACAATCAAATTGTTTCAGTTAAACCCTTTCTGTTTTTTCTGATATAGAGAAAGTGATTCATGCCTTTATTTCATCTCGACTTGACTACTGCAGTGCATTATATACAGGTATCAGCCAGCCCTCATTCTCTAGTCTTCATCTTGTCCAAAATGCAGTTGCCAGGCTTTGACAGACACTTGTAAGCATGACCATATCTCTCCTCTATTAATGGCACTTCAATAGCTTCTGGTCCATTATAGGATTCATTTCAAGGTTTTAACATTTGTTTTTAAGTCGCTCAGTGGGTTAGCACCTTCTTAGCTCTCAGAGCTCCTACACCCCTACACACCGTCCAGGACGCTTCGGTCCACTGACAGATGCTCTTGGTTGTCCCCAGAGCTAAACTAAAGCTCAAAGCGGGCCGTGCCTTTACATGCCTTGGCTTTTAAACCTGCTTGAGACATTCCTTTTATTTGTATTTATTTTTTATGTATATTCTGAAACCTTGAACACTATTTTTATTTTTCTATTTATTTTATTGCTGTACAGCACTTTGGGTCAATGTTTGTTGTTTTTAAATGTGCTTATAAAAAAAACTGATCTGGCTTGACTTAACAGTTTCATGTCTCTTTCACTCTTGTGCATCTTCTGGTCAAGCACGTGCTACAAACAATATGAGAGCTGGTTCATCTGAAGCTTTTTCTACAGCGCTACAAGTGGTTAAAAACTCCTCAGGGTATCTGTATGCTGGTCTATATCTGTTCCAGTGTGTGTAAACATTTGTCTCTGCACCTTTACCAACTATTAATTTCTCCCTGTGTGAATGTCAGTGCATCCCAGAAAAGCAAAAGAGCTCACTGATAACACAAGGATGTTAGGGTTTTGTCTTTATATTCCAGGATCAATTTACCACCAGCAATAAAAGCATTAACTAAAGTAGTGACATAAGAACAAAAGCTCAAAAGAATATTGGCACATAATGATGAATAAATCATGTGACTTGAAGCTGAGTTTGTGCGTTCAATCAGAGGCCGGGGGGGGGGG
>NW_018127896.1:2230121-2246173 GCF_001952655.1 Monopterus albus | reverse complement strand
CGATGCTCGCTGGAGTGCCTGAGAGCACAGGGATCCTTTTGTTGGCTAAAAACGTTGCTTGCTCTCTCCAGGCCTTTCATCTTTCATTTGAGCTTGGGGCATTGATTGAGCTAGCAGGGAGCCATTGATATGAAACCTGGCCACTGTCTTTTATTCCTTCCAGTTTCATTGAAGTGAGGATTTACAGGTACTCCAATCATCAGGTTACTAAGCTACAATGCAGGATTTACTTCAAAAGAAAGGATTATCCATCATATAGAGGAGAGAGAAAATGTCCTTCAGCGAATGCAAAAGGAGGATTTAATGGACAAGTATGATATGAAAATTCAGCAAGCACATAAGACAGACATTGCTGGTTTAAATCTTTGACAATACCACTGAATTAAAGGTCTTAATGGTGTCTTGAGTAAAGCATTTAACCCTTCAGCATTAGTGATCACACTGGGTAACTGCTGAGGTGCTAGCGGAGGCAAAGTTATGACAGAACAATGAAATCTGACAGAGCTGCTTTCTAAGTGAGTTTCACTGTCCAGTTTTATTACATGTACCATTTCCTAAAATGTGTCTAGATTATTTCATTTAACTTCTGACTCTATTTAAATCCCAACTTTCTATTTTTAGTGCTGACTGAAGTCCAGTCAGCTCCTGTGGCATTCACGTCCTGTCCCCAGCTCAAGGGACTGGGCCGCCAGTCCAATCAGTGAAGGTGGTAGGAGGGACGAAGGGGGCGGACGCTCGCTGGCTGGAATGTGCACATACCAGTGTGCACATGAACAAATGAGGCAGACACACAGGAGGGCTAGAATAAAACTACAGGTGATGGAGCTCAGAATTTCCTGGTTTGAAAGATTAGAGTTTTAGCTTAATATAAACTTGTTAAAATTATAGACCGCTATGAAAAGTAGTTTCAGAGCAAATAACTGACTGATCTGAGAAGGGAGAAAAATGCTGTTTGCTGCATAAACATATGATGAATCATTCTCTGCTTAGAGCATCAGAGTCTATTCAAGGTCATTATGAACAGACATGTTGCTCTGCCAACGACCCTGAATCAAAAATCCTTCTCCAGATGTTTACTGTGACACAGTATCAGCTTGATGAATTTGTTTGTGTGCATGTCCTCATTAGCCTCTGGGGTTAAACTTAAACCAGTCAAATTGCTCTCTTAATTGAGAGCCTTATTGGAGGATTGATTATAATTAGACTTGCTTGATGGGAAGTTAATATCCATCAATTATGCAAGAAATAACAGAATAACAAAGATGAAACAATGTTCGTCACTAGTCCCCAGCTGATGATTTGTTTGGAACGGAGGATGACAGAGACTCCATTTGGCCTCAATGTGTCTCCAAGAAGAAACAGATTTGAATTTTAAATACTTCTTTCTCTTCAGGGAGGGTTGCCTCAACAATGTGTACGCTTTAAAACACCTGCTTCTCTTTCACACTTACATTTGAACAGCTATTCTGTGATATACCTCATCTTGTGTGTGTCCTTCTTTGTGTTTGAACAAACTTTAACTACATTTGTGTTTTGCTTGGTTATTGAAAAAAAAAGGAATTCAACATTTATGTTCTACTGTTTTCCAAAAGCGTGTTATCTAAGCCCCACAGAAAACAGTAAATTTGTAGATTTTAGCACTCATTATGCTCCAGGTTAAAAAAAAAAGTCTCAGATAATAAAAATAAAAATTATTATTTGCACTGATTGTGATTTTGAAGAAGAGGTCATGGATGAGTGTAACTGCTTTAAGGAAGGAGATTATTATACCAGAGTTCAGCATAATATAAAAAAGATAAAGAGACATAGATAACTAGCCCTAAGCTTCACCGCGAGGAACATCAGTCACCTGCACTGTGTGAGCGGCAGTTTTAATCAACAAAGCAATTAATCAAAGAGAGGTGACAGGAAATAAAATTCACATTTACACCACAACTGGAGGCCTGCATTAGGTTTTCCGGGTTTTAAATACTTAACCTGAAGGAATGCAACAGGGTTTTTGTATTACTGTGTCATATTCCCCCATCTTCCTATGGTTCCCAAGCTGGGGTTCTGGACCCTCCAAGGGGTTGCAAGAAAAACCTGGAGTCATGAGAGAGAATCAAAGCAGATTTCTTCAGTATAAATCCACTCTTGTGAATTATTGGGCAGTATTAAGCCATTTTCTCACATGAGCTCTGGACTCTGTCCCAGAATCAGTTTGTCCGGAATTGGCCTTTCACACATGTATCACACAGCAGTAGACACTCTGTGTCAGATGCGTTCTCACCTACTCTGTTGCCTGGGTAGAGCGAGCAGGAGGTGGGACATGATGTGGTCATGTGGCCAGTTTGTAATTTGGTCATAAACAACAAAGTCTGTTGCTGTTCTGTAAATTTGTCTGATGATTCTGGCACCCATTCTGAACAACAGAAGTTCCTGAATCTCATTGTGTTTCCAGTTGGATATTTTCATTGCCGTCTTCATTGTAAATGACTGTTCTTCTTCACCATCGGCCAGTCACATGATCACTGACGCCCACTAGCTTGCTGTGAATACTGCAAACTAGGGAGCTGGCAGAGTAAAGTTCTCACACACAGCTCCTCCAGGTAATATAAATTCAGAGTTCTACTGTCTGGAGATGGTTCTAGCCTTTCAGGCCTCCAAAAATGATCTTTGAAGGTAAAATCATTTCGATTGAACTGCTCATCACTTGCAGGTCAAACAGAGACATTGCTTTATTTCAAGGGGACACAAGTTAAATAAAAAAGGATGGAATTTAATGACTGCTTTTAACTTTGCCTCTATAGTGTCTTCTTTTTATTTTCCTGTGAGGATGTTCTCATTTTCACATTGTTTTAATGTATGAGTGTGATCAGCAATGATGTATTACTACACCTCAGACAGGCAGAGAGTTTTAAATTAAGAGCCGATAGTCCTTTAAAACTGAATATGTAACCAGCTTCCTTAAAGCTTTTACATTTATCAGACATTGATAAATGATACATTTGATCATTGTAAACATTCAGCTTCTGTGCCCTTGCTTTGCCTCCAGGTTGTTGTTGGCTAGGCCGCATAACACACCCGCAGGAGCTGGTTTCTGCCCTAAAACCTCAGAATACAACTGAAAATCCACATTCAACAGAATAGGGGCTTCAGGCTGACATAAAAGCTGATAATCTAACTTGCAGTGGAATTATTCATTGCATTATTATCATAAAAGATGCATGCTGCAGCTTTTAGGTACGGTCATGTTTTGTTCCTCTGACAGGAATATATGGATGTCCATGTTAGGCATCTGCACTTATATTTCCCTGATTCCAACAGGCTTCAACCTTGAGCTGCAGCCAAAAGCCAGACAGGCGCCACACACCAGCAGATACACACTCACCACCGCTGGTCTGAGGCCAGCTTCCAGCACTCCCTGTGTGTGCCAGCGCTGTCATCGCTGCTGCAAACACACTGCTTGATAACGCTAGAGAGAGACGAAGAGAGCTGCTGCCAGCTCAGTATCTGATTTAACTATTGCTTCATGCTGTTAAACCACAGTGATCATCTTATGTGGAGACCTGGCAGGGGTGTTAGAGGGAAGGTGGGGGAGGGCATGTAAGTCACTGGGTTATTTGATTGACTCCACCCATCACAGATGCTTCATTGATTTAGGTCTGCATCATCTCCAGAAGGCTCAGCTGTGAGTTTTATTATTTCGGTTAATAATCTGTGATGTTTTTACACAACACAGCCTCTGTTTTGCTTCTTTTTACAGCACTGGAAAATCTTCACTAAAGGCTCTGAGGAACAGGCAGCGGTTTTTGATGACCTTTAATGTTTGACTTAATTAAGGAAACAAATGAGCTTTAAATTTGTAATTCAATGTATTTTTAATGTGTTGAGTGATTCATAATGCACAGAGAGGTTAGTCCTCCCCTCTCTCTCCATGCTTCTATATGTCACCACTACGTGTCACTAACTTCTTTTGTCTCTCCTCTATCCACTCACCCCAACCGGTCAAGGCAGAAGGCCGCCCACCAAGAGCCGGGGTCTGTCGGAGGTTTCTTCTGCTAAAGGGAGTTTTTCCTCCCCACTGTCGCCAAGTGCTGCTCAGGAGGGATTTGTTGGGTTTCCCTCTGTAATAATAGTGATAACAGTAAGGTCTAGACCTTAGTTTGTAAAGTGTCCTGGGATGACTTTTGTTGTGATTTGGCACTATACAAATAAAAATGAATTGAAAACCTCTAGATAATAAGGAGAAAAAGAACAATAAATTGTTTTCAATTAATAACTTCATGTTACTGTTATATTATTATGACTATTTCCAGAGGTATAATTATGGTGGAAACATGTCTTTTTCTTGTATAATATTTATATAATGTATGTATATGTATAATGTATTTAAAATGAAAACTATTTATTCTAAATGTATCAGAGCCAGTAGGCAATGAAAAGTCCTCTCCTGATTTCTAATAGCACCAAACCCTCAGAGATCAGACCATTAAAGGCAAAAGGAAGGGAAGTAAACATCATTTGATTTTAACTGTGCTCATGCTGATGCTGTGTAGTAGGTGCTTGAATCCCACCTTTCACTAAACCTGAAAGCTTCTGACTTCCGTGTTCAAGTGACCTTGGAAGCTTTTATTCCTAAGTTGTATCGGCACTGAGCTTTCTAATTAGTTTGGAATTACAAGAACTTGGCTCCAAATAATGATCATTGGATGTGCTCCTCTAGTTTCTCTTTTTTCATGTTCTTCTGTGAAAAGAGAATGTCAACCTAAACTCCACAGATATATAACAGTCCCACTCACACTGGTTTATTGGCAGCTAATTCCTGGTGTGAAGCTTTAAAATGCAGCCTGATGGAATTTGAAATAAACTGAGATTGTTACTCAGTCACTGTCTCACAAAGAAACACATTGGCTGAAATGAATAATCCTGATGGTTGCAGACTGTTCTCGGTGCTGACCTGAGGATGCTGCTTATCCTGTTTCTTTTCTATGTTTACTCTTAACTTCTTTCTACCTCAATCTGCATGCAACCTTGATATCTGCTGTTTGCTGATTCTCCTGCTGCAGCTTCCCTTAGCATCATTAAAGTTTAATCTCATCAATATTTGCACATTCAGGAATGTTTACCAGAGGAGATACAGATGTTTTTCAGCCGATGTCGAGCTGCTCATTAGATTTAAGTGCAGATGCACACACAGACTGTAATATGGTTGACTCTAATTCCAGGCTCTGTCTAACTCATGAACACAATTCTTAAAGGCAAAAAATGCAAATTATGCTAGTGTGGGTATGCTCCTGTGTGCAGCAGAATAGTGCTGGAGATGCCGACTTCACATTCTCATCACTGAAAGGCTGAAAGGAGATACGAGGACACGACGTGGCCAGAGTTTGTGCAGCAGCTGGCTTTGTCGATGCTCTCTGTGAGGTCAAACAAGGTCACAGGTCATTCTATGCATCTATTGTGTTCTTAAAATCTCACTGAGGTTGAAGCAAACTGAGGCTGACAGCTTCACTTGTGCACAAACAATATCCTGAAGCACCAGTGACCTCAAGAACTGTGTATTATGTTCAGAGGTTTTCATCATTGCCATTGGTTCTTCCAATAAAAACTACATTTCCAGCCCACTGATTTTTTTCGATGTGACCATGCAGTGGAAAAACTTTTATTTGTAATGGCTTTCCATGTTGTCACCAGAAGCCTGGAAATCTTTATTTCATTTTCAGTTTAGCTACTGAATATTCACTTTACATATAACACAGTTGATCCAAAGTGCTTCGCAGCACACAGGGGAAAACAGCCCACTGGAGTCACAAATGTAACAGCAGCTTCTTTCTTGAGCTGAGAAACTTTGGGAAACTTACATCCGTGCATGGTTTTTGCAAAGGTAATTCATTAATCTTCAAGTCTGTATTCCTTATTTATCCTCTCAAGCTACCTGTTAATGGCTTACAGTAAGAAAAGGATTGATGTTACATTTATTCAAAATATATATGTGTTTTTCTGACCTACACGTCATGAAAGGATTCTCTTCTAATTATACACATCACACTGGAGGGTTTGGACATTTGCACCCAACATGATTCAACCTTGTGACCCCTGGCTGTTCCCTTTAATGACATAAGATCCAACCCATATCAGTCGTAGCCAGTTCCCACACATTAAACTCAGCAACAGACACTGCTCTGAAATCTCATGTCAGAGAACAGGCGATTGGCCTGTGGTGATGTAATGTACCTGATGGATGCATCCAACTCCTCCTCCTCTTCCTCCTCGTCCAGGCAGCTGGCCAGGCACTATGAGCTCATATGTCCTTGGGAAAAAAATAGCAGGGGGGCATCTTTCATTCTTAAGTAGCCCCTTGACAAATGAAATGGGACTGAGCCACTTTTTTTCATAACACTTCAGAGAATAAGAGCACTGCTCTGTTATGCTGCTTTTACATCTGCGTCTTTAGTGAGACTCATAAAATGTAACTGTAGAAATAAAGCAACAATTACTTTATCCACATCATGATTACACATAAACAAAACCCAAAAAGAAAATCACATACTTACTGCTTTAAATGATTAGGTCACTCAAATTAGAGTAGTTATAATTATTCATCTTAACCAGCCTGTTAGACTTTCGAGAGCTAAATTCCCAATTTTCTCAAAACCAATAGGAATATCTGCCACATGCTTCCCTTCTTTTATATTTTCACTGCCTTATTTTGTCTTCTCATTTCCAGATACATGTGTAGAAAATCCCTGAATGCAGTCAAACTGCCCTGCTAGCAAGAGGGGCTATCTCCCTCCATTAGAAGACTTTTCTGCTCTCTTGTTTATGAAAGATAAGATCTGAGGGATTGTTATGAACCTAAATGTGTGGGTGGATAAATTTAATTAGGTGGTAAAATTTCCTTTGCTCAAACTCTCAAACAGCCTGTTGACCTTGATACTGAGGACAGATAATGAATAATTAATCTGTAATGTTTCTTTTCCCCCTAATTATAATATAGGGTTTTTATTATATCAGTACTGCATTACCAGCTATTAACTTACCTAAATAAAATACTGGTAATAAATTCTCAAAGCCCCCATAATTTAGTTATACAATCGTAATGAGACTATTGTATATGAGGCATGATATCTTGTTAAACACTGATCTCTAGTGGATGAATACTTGAGCTACATCAACCCACTAAACAGGTTGAAAATTATTACACATTTGAGCTCAGAGAAATTCACATGAATATTTAGTGTTACCAAGGAATAAAATTAACTTTTCATATTGACAAAATAACATCTGCTTTATATTGTCTTTTAAAAATGTGAGCAGCACTCAGTGCATTTTGATTATGCAAAAACCTTACATAGAGGGAGAATCTGTGTGACGAAATACTCCCACCTAGTGGTCACATAAAATATGACCAGCAGAATGAGGTCACCGATAGCTGAAATGTAAATATAATTCGACAGGTAGGTGCAAAGATAAGGATAAAAGGTCTGCTAACAGGAATTTGCACAGTTAATACATTTTAAAATGTGGTTATTTTTTCGTGATTCAGGTTCTCTGAATTAGTAGCCTTCAAAATAAAATTACTGCTTTCCAGTAACCTTGTTTTGAATGTGATTTAAAGAACATACAACAGTGTAAACAGAAAAACAATAGAGGTCTGACCCTAAACCTTAAAGAAGGTAAATCTCTTAAAACACTTTAAAACAGTACGGTAAAGCTATATTGATCAGTCACGGTTCCATGACAAGGTGCTGAATGGCCCATTTACTGTAACAGTTGCTTAGCCAATCACAGTTCAGGATTAGACACGCGCTCTTCAGATGATCAATCACAGGTGTACCAGTTATGTAATTAGCGGCGGCCGTTTGCTGTATGACTAAAATAAAGTTTGTCAGTTTAATACCTTAATTGCGTTATTATTTGCTGTCGAAGAGGGACCTCTTTATTGAGACGCAAACGACCTGCGGCTTGGTGAGTTGTTTATGGGGCTATAGCGGTTTATACATGTTAACATTTTACCTTATTTAACAAGTTCCTTTAATAGCAGCGATGCCAATTTTAGCTAACTTTCACTAGACATAACACCAAAGGCTACATCTTTGTTTCACAACAAAAATAGCTCAAGCAGTGACTAGTTTAATAAAAGTAGGCATATTATGAGCTAAATGTTTATAATAGGCTGTGTTATTTTATTCTCATTAGTGCTTGTTAGCTGGTAAAGTTGAAGCGAATTTTAAGAATTTCAATAATTTTATTGATTGAAATTTACACAAAAATGTTGTTGTAATGTTTGCACTGGTTATAACTTGCATATTACAAAATTGTGAAATCCTGTATTAGGCCTATATAGTAACAACAAACACTGAAACCTTTCTAAACGTATGTGTAGTGAAGTGATAAAAAGTTTTCCTCTGCAGTGTAGTAAACTGTAAGTAGCATTGTGCGACTTTACACCACTGCATCAAACTCTGACCTGGTCTAATTCTCAAATTTAACTTTTAGACATAATAGTAAAAAGATGCTCCTTACACTGATGGCTAGAGCCATTGCTGCCTCAGTTCTGTACCGGAAACAAATTCCTTGTGTGTGCAACATACTTGGCCAAGTAAAGTGATTATCATTATTATAATAACAGATTTGACCTACTTTATTTTACAGAACATATACAGCCTATAAAACGCTGCTGGTTTTACAGACCACAGCAACATTATCCAACACCACTTGCATGTCCTACCAGACATAAACTAATTTAAGCTGACAGCTGCATAGCAAATTTGATTGACAGGTCATTTGTAAATAACCATTTGGTTTGACAATGTTTCCTTGATTTTGCTGGAACAGTAAATTAAGTAAATTGTCCCTGTTTGAACAAAATATACATAAATGCATAGTGAAGAAGCTCACAGTACAGGTGAACAGTATATTTACAGAAAACACAATTTTGCTGAAATTTGCCTTGAACTATAGTTTGTATCAAATCACAGCCTTTGCAGCTTTTCTTCTTCTCTTCCTGTAGCTAGTTTTCCATCCAGATGTACTGCAGTGCAAAATGTAACCAAATTTAGACAGAATCAGAAAGAGAAAATGCACCTTTGTATCCACTACTGTTATGCAAATAATAGTAGTTGGTTTGTAGAGATAAACAGTTCTAATTTATAAGTATGATGCTATTAAACAGTTGCAGTAGAAGAGGGCACATCAAGTTGATGTTATTAAAAGTAAACCTTGAATGTGAAAAACAATGTAAAAATGTTTGTTCCATGTATTAATTTGAGGAATGTTAGTCTCCTCCCTGATCTGATGTTTTCCTGTATTAACATTTTTAGCCACTGCAGTGGAATGGAAGCTTAAGTGAATGTTTGCAGCACATGCACACAGGTTTATCTATTTAATTATTATTTTTTGCATTTCCACTCAGGTTTTTTTGCTTGCAAATTGAAAATACACCTAAATGGAACCACACTTACCAACTCAATTACCAACTGTGTGGGTCAGAGTGCAAGTTTTGTGTTGTGAGGATTTATCACACCATTTGACACTGGTGTTTTTAGGTTCATTTTCACCTCTTAAAACATGTTAAGATGACATAAATAGTTTAAGGCACAATTAAAATAAAAAAATCTTGTGGTGAATAATAACTCTGTCACCACACAGATCTGCAAGTATTTTTGTTAATGCAACTGAGACAGTATCTGTTTGTTTAACAGGAAACCCAGACTAAGTGAGTTGTCAGATTTGAGCGCCACATTATACATGTAATAACAGTTTAAGGATACAATCCATCATTGCTGTCCTGTGTCCCGTCAGGCAGCGGAGGAAGAAAAAAAAAAGAAGTTGATCCATCTCCCTGGGTCATCGTTTTTCAGCGCATTAGATGACAAATAATTGGTCATTCATCAATAACAATAGATGAAAGCTGAAATGATTTATTGCTCTCATAACAAAAATTGGGCTGGCCCTGCGATGATGATGGAGCTCTCTGGTCAGTCAAGCAGAAAGAAGAGGGGGAAGGAGGGAGGCAGATTAAAAAATGCAGGGAAAAAAGGGAAAGGGAGAATTAGGGTCAGGAAAAGTGGGGGCACAGGAAGTAAAAGGGAGTGGAGCAGGAAAGAAGGAGAGGAACGATAAAGAATGGAGAATAAAAGAAAACAGGTGGATGAAAAGAGTTGGATTTAAAGAGAAAACATCGAGCACACTAGTGATGTAGCACAACATGACAGCCTTGATGCACATAGTCCACAGAGTCAAGGTACAGTAGCCAGAGTGTGCCAGTCCAGGATCCCTGGCTCCTCTGGTGTCCTTGGACAAGACACTGAACCTCATGTTGCTCCCAGTGTCCAAGCCAGCACTCTCCGTATGTGAATGTGCGAAGAGGTGAATCTGTTAAGGTTAACCATTCCAGTGTCTATTAGACAGATGATATAGAATAGTGTGATCAGTTGAAAAGCAGATGGTCATGAGCTGTATTATATCTCTTCCACCTACTTAGTTCTATCTGCTCTGCCATTGACCACCTATCAGGTCATGATGGATCACTGCAAACTGATAATCTTGCACCGTTGTAAGATGCAAACACCCTGCAGTCCTTGTACTGATTACTTCAGTGAAACACAGATTACCACCTTGCTGTGGTACTGACAGAGACCTCTTCATCTTCTGCTTCAAGGCTCATCCTCTAGGGCTGTTCTGGATGAGGGTTGGGCTTTAGGGTGGGTGATAAACTGTATAAATCCCTGTGTAACTTGTTTCTTTCATGATAGTCATTCATGCACATGCACATGATTCTGTCTTGTCTTTGTGTTGTTACCTAAAGCAACATTATGAAACTTTTTAAACATTTGGTATGTTTCAAGTTTTGTCATGCATGGGCAATAATTAATGGGATACCCAAATATTTGCATTTCACAAGCAGAAACTGGGCAAATAACAACCACAGCATTAACAGAAACAAAACATCCAACATGCTTGAAAAGTGGCTCAAGATGGAAGAGTGTTTTCTGTTCTGCTTCTTACTACAGATGTTATAAATAATTTGTGGTAGAAATATGGGTGTTAATCGATCTATATTTGTAATCATGTACGGTACTGGTAAAGGACTAAATGCATCATAGAAATAGGTCAAAGGGTGAAAAGTCCAGAGTTATTGGATGAACACATTTTTCAATCCTGCAGAGCTCAAAAAAGTTAAAGGGCTGGAATTGTATTTGAAGGATACTGGTGAATTCCGGCATCTGCTTGGCTGTGGCTGTTTAGTTTGGCGGTACTTTGGTCAGTAACCAGCTATCATTTGGTCACTTTTGGACACAGTTTTCTTTAAAAGTCTCATAATAAGATGCTGAACTATAAGAATTTAAGACCACAATGGTGAATCCTACTGTGAGATTATGTCTTTACATGTTTGTTATGACATCCATCAAACTGTAGCATCATGTCAAATGTATTCTGGATCCTTTGGCAGACAAACACCCCAAAAAATGCAGTTTTATTGGTGAAGTGAAGGGGGGGTTGTAGTTCTCTGAATGAATCCTCATAACCATTTTAATCCACAGGATTGTGGCTGCACAGATGCTGATGGACAGACATGAGGGTGCCTATCATGAGGATCAAGCTTTCCAGCCAATTGTAAGTTGCATGACAGTTTTTCTCAACATAAATTAGCCCAGTTATCCACTGAGAACACTCTGACTTTGCCCAGTAAACTGTAAACGTTGTAATACCACTTGCCACACTGTTGGCAGTCCTGCTGTGCAAAAATGTGTAGAAACTCTGACAGCACAACCAGTTTGTGCATCATCCTAACTGCATGTGGTTACATTCCAGCATTTGATCTATCAGCATTTGGGTTTTTTTTTTTATTGTTGTCATCTTAAAGTCTGAACTGCCTGTTTGCCTTTAAGCTAAGGTCAGCTGAATAGTTGGAATTTGCCTACTGATGCTTTAAATGATTGACAGAAGGTGGGGATGTAGTCAAAATACTTGATGTAATCATTAAAAAAGTCAGTTTTTGCCTTTGCACCCCACCATAATATACAGTATTTATACTTGTTTAGATAGACATTTCTTTTTCTTATTTTCTTCTGTGCAGTGTGAACATGTTTAGATTTTTCAGGAATTTTGTGTGTTAAAAAACCTAAAAGATTTGACCCTATACTTTCATGCTAACCCTAACCCTAACCCTTACCAATGGTAAGGCACAGTTTTCTTTAAAAGTCTCATAATAAGATGCTGAACTATAAGAATTTAAGACCACAATGGTGAATCCTACTGTGAGATTATGTCTTTACATGTTTGTTATGACATCCATCAAACTGTAGCATCATGTCAAATGTATTCTGGATCCTTTGGCAGACAAACACCCCAAAAAATGCAGTTTTATTGGTGAAGTGAAGGGGGGGTTGTAGTTCTCTGAATGAATCCTCATAACCATTTTAATCCACAGGATTGTGGCTGCACAGATGCTGATGGACAGACATGAGGGTGCCTATCATGAGGATCAAGCTTTCCAGCCAATTGTAAGTTGCATGACAGTTTTTCTCAACATAAATTAGCCCAGTTATCCACTGAGAACACTCTGACTTTGCCCAGTAAACTGTAAACGTTGTAATACCACTTGCCACACTGTTGGCAGTCCTGCTGTGCAAAAATGTGTAGAAACTCTGACAGCACAACCAGTTTGTGCATCATCCTAACTGCATGTGGTTACATTCCAGCATTTCATCTATCAGCATTTGGGTTTTTTTTATTGTTGTCATCTTAAAGTCTGAACTGCCTGTTTGCCTTTAAGCTAAGGTCAGCTGAATAGTTGGAATTTGCCTACTGATGCTTTAAATGATTGACAGAAGGTGGGGATGTAGTCAAAATACTTGATGTAATCATTAAAAAAGTCAGTTTTTGCCTTTGCACCCCACCATAATATACAGTATTTATACTTGTTTAGATAGACATTTCTTTTTCTTATTTTCTTCTGTGCAGTGTGAACATGTTTAGATTTTTCAGGAATTTTGTGTGTTAAAAAACCTAAAAGATTTGACCCTATACTTTCATGCTACCTTACCAATGGTAAGGTAGCATGTTTTCATGCAGGCTACAGATAATCTAGGTTCCTTCTTGCCTTCTGAAACTCAGTGAGATACATGTAGTTTGGCTGTTAATTTGTCAAAATACTTAATAAATGACCAGTGGAACAGTGAAAGTGCCTCAGCCCGTCTCAGAGCTTTTTCTCGTCACCGTCACAGTAGCTTCTTCATCTGAGCTGAGCGAGCCGGTGTCAGTTATCAAAAGTCATAATCTATGTGTTTATCTGGGTGGTGGCCGAGCTGGCAGGTCTTCAGTCACAGATCAAACTGGATGCACGACCTGCCAAAGCATCGTCCAAATCAATAGATCCAGTTACAGTAAGAGGCCGTTTATCTCGTCATCTCAGAAGGAATTACAGCCAAGCTCTTTTTGTTGCTCTGTCGTTGCATTCTGGGAAAGCTGATAGACTCTGGGAGCTCTGTGATAGAGTTGGATGTGTAGGTAGGGGTCCAGTTTTGAGGATGAGTGATGGAATATTGTTTTACAGCCATGGCAAGAGGCAGCTTGCAAAACATGCAGTCAGAGATTTCACTTCTTTAAATCTTTCTGATATAGAAAGATATATTCTTACCTTGTTTAGCCACTTTGCATTGCAGTCTCATAGGTAATTTTGCACTAGTATCCTTCTCTCTTTGGTATGAAACTTTCATAACTCCTCTTTTCACTCTTACCCCTCCTTAATTCTTCCTCTTTTTTCCCCCATCATATCCTTTATTCAAAGCTCTTTTAATTATTATAATTTTAATAATGTGACATTATGAAAATCTACTTTGAACACAAACGTGTCTAAACAGTCCGTTAAATTTAACATTTTTCATTTTCTTTCTATTTCTCTTTGTTCTCTTTTAAAATTATTGTGTACTTATATGACCAACATATAAATAAAGCATTGAAAAGTGGGAAATACTTTCCACTTGCTTTAGAAGAACTACTAAGTGGTACTTGAGTTAAGATATTTTCACCATAGAATAAAATGCAGAAGAGCTACAGTACAAAACAAATGTGTAAGGAGAGGTCCAGAAGCTTATACAGTGAACTTCCAAATTAAAGACACAAAGACATCCTTAATACAAACCAAAGAGAAGCATCCATAGCAATGTAAAAATAATCAGTTGACAATTTTATCGAAAGTTGTAACACCTCTGATCCTTACTTTCTCAATATTCATATTTATCTGTATGTTCTTTTTGGCCCCATTCCATTTTTCTTCTCCTCCTACCCTTATTCCCTTGCTCCTTTCCTCCTTACTCCCTTCCTCCTCTGCTCCTGGTGTCATTTGGACTTCCTTGCAGATCATGGTCTCCTTTCTTCTGCATCTCTGACTTCTGTAATTCTGTTCACTCTCCCTTTCCTGAGTAATTGAAGTAATTTCCCACCTTGGCTATGATGAATGTGTCCCACTCTTCCACCGTGCCCTTCTACTTTAGCTGGCCTAATTAAAGAAAACATTCCATGATTGCCTATTTTTCCTCAAGCGTGACAACCTATTATTCTCCCCAGCACCTGATTAGAGAGTTATTATGCTTAGATTTAGATTGATTTAACCGGGCAGCCTAATAAAAGACTACTTGTGGTTTGATTTAAAGTGAGGGAATTGCAGGTTTTGGAGCCAGTCATGGTGTGTAATTGTTATTACTGGTTCATGATACGAGCAGAGTGGCGGGGAAGGGAGTTCTCCAAATTGAATTAGAAAATTAGAAGGACACTTGGTGAACAACGGGTGACATTTTGGGACATTCTTGCCATGATAGAGCTGTCAGGAGGAGAGACGTTCAGGCCCAGATTTGTCCAGAATGATAAATCACATCCATCACAGTCTGCAGAAACTGACATATTTCTATCAAAGCAAGATTAATCTCTCAATCAACTGCTGCAACGCGCTTCAGCAAGAATTGGATGCAAAATGGGTAAACTGACTAGTGTTTGTGTTGTGGTGCTCTGCCCTGGGTTGATGCTGTCTCAGTAAAAGCCAAATGGGAGGATACAGTCACATAACCCAGCTGCCGGGTGGCAACCGTGGCATCTCTTAATTGTAGTGAATGATTGCTTGGCCATATGAGGTAAAATGGGACCCGAAGCTTTTGTTAAACGCTTTTGTTGTTGTTCCAATGGTTTGCTTGCGTGTTCAGTTTTTATAGTCTTGCTTAGACAAAAGACTCTGATTGCACTTTGTGGTTCCCTGTGTCATGAAACTAAATAAAAAGGCAGCACTTGTTTTCAACCAATAGTGCATGTAGGACCTGTCAGATTAAGGTGAGCTCTCTGTGTAAGAGATGCCTGTGTCCTGCACGGAAACTGACACAGTAGCTGCTAGTAAAATTAGTTGCCAAAGGTGGAAAGTAACTAAGTTTACTCAAGTGTTATACTTAAGTAAAATAAAGATACAACTGTACTTAAGTGTTTCCATTTTCTGCTATTATTATTATTATTATTATTATAAATGGACTTACATTACACTTTACCACAATTAACAGAAAAATGTTGCGCTATGTACTCATTTATTTGATAAATTTAGTTACTTTTATAGATGAGATGAATGAAACAAAATACAATATAATTATAAGGCTTTACTGATTTTCAGTGGAAAATCCAGAAGTTACCCAGCAGTATGTAAAATGCTTAAAATTATAAGTGTATATGTTACGGGTCCCAAAATGGCGACGTCGCAACAAATGATCTGGAAAACACAGATATATTTAGCAACAATAAGGACACAAGGCTCTCAGTTTACGTTCCAAATTGTCTTTTCTTCTTTCTTTAATATTACATTCAAATAAACTATTCACAACAACATTTCTCCAAGTCGTCCCTTTCCATCTTTACACATTCTTTGTGTCCATATTCAGATACAGGCAATTTAGAGTCACCAATCAACCTAAGCTGCATGTCTTCGGACTGTGGGAGGAAGCTGGAGTACCCGGAGAGAACCCACACAGGCACAGGGAGAACATGCAGACTCTCACAATTACGCTCTCCTACCCAACTTGTGTTCACAT
>NW_018127896.1:2214652-2229411 GCF_001952655.1 Monopterus albus | reverse complement strand
ACATAAAAGTTTGTTACATGGAAACATCCTGCACACACTCACATTACGTAACTCACTATCTACACCATTGGTTTCACATCGTGTACTGACCTGGAAAACACAGATATATTTAGCAACAATGAGGACACGAGGCTCTCAGTTCACGTTCCAAATTGTCTCTGAAGCTGAGCGGAAGGTTTCACCCATAAGACACACCTGGCGCAACTGCTGCCTTCACAATGGTTCCTACCTCAATGTTGCTTTGGCTTGTGACGCCAACTATTCATTGATATGCAACTTAACCTGGTCCTCCAGTGTACACAATGCATTGCCGTCTTCAAATAAAATACAGAAGAACTGTTATTTAATAATTCAAATGTGGTCATGCTGTTTTTGAGGTGTACCACATATATACAAAAGTTTAGATTAGCTCCATCTTTCAGTTGCAACATTAAATGTGATGTACACTATAATACATCAGTAATTATAATATACAGTAATGTGAACTGTGCCATTCTACATAATGAGTACTTTTACTTCTACTGCCTGTGTACTTTCACTTAAGTAACATTTTGAATGCAGGACCTTTACTTGTAACAAAGTATTTTTTTTACACGGTGGTATTGATACTTGTACTTAAGTAAACATCTGAGTACTTCTTCCACCACTGCTTACTAAAACATTTGGGTTTCAATAATAACATGGATTCATATTAAATTTTAAGGTGTTAAAAGATGTTTTCTTTACTGCTTAGGGTTTTAGAAGTCTTCAGGCAGAAAATATCCCTTCTGCTCTTTAAAAGGCACTTGAGTGTTAGAAACTGTTGTTGAGGGAAATTTATATGTAATACTAAATATTTTAATACACTTTATTATACTGTACTGCTGCCATCCTTGAGAAGATATTTCTTTTCATTATTGTTCCCCACTGATCATACAAAGGTCAGGGTCAGCTACACATCAGCAGAACAAGGGTTTAAAGCATTATCTTGCAGTTGAGCGCCCCTGTATCTACTGGGCTTGGACCACAAACACTACTCTAAAGTCAGCTTTTATCCTGTAAATATAGAAACAGGAAGTAACACTAAAAAGATTAGATTTTACCTAAAGTGTGTTTCTGGTTGCCCCAAAGCTGAACAACAGCCAGTCCTCTCCGCAGCCTCTCTCAGATCTAGTTAGCATAACTGCACTTGCTGACGCGGCTGAGCAATATTTTGATGAATGGCACGATTAGAGGTAAAGTGAACAATTTGACTTGGGCCATGCCATGAAAGCACAGAAGCTTTACCCTCTGTGTCAGACGGGTGAATCAAGTCCATCTTTCATGTCTGAAAACCAGCTGTGTCAGAATGAGCTCGGCACAAGTTGTCTTTGACGTGTATTCACTGTTGGGATTATTGGCAGTCACTTCTTCACTGTCACTGTGAGTAATGGCTACGTACTGTAGTGCAGCTTGTAACTGCATGGACAGATTGATATGTGAATAGATGAAAAGACTGATGGCTTGACGTGTGCAGCTGTAGGTGAATGAACTGAATGTTTAAGTAAGATTAAATAATATGTTTAATATATGTTTAATAATTGTGCAAAGAGATTCCATGCTAACTGACAACAGAAACACACCTAGTGGAAGTTAAAACTTGTCAATGTTAAAATTACATTAACATGGAGTGAAATATGTCAGTTCAAGTTGTTTCATTTAGGTGTTCAATCCAGAAGGATTTAGACAGGCTGCGATTCCTAGGCCACAGAAATGATAGAAATAAGAATGGATTAGCCTTGCAGTGCATAGTTTTGGCACACCCTTAATGTACAGAAATCATGACCTAATGTTGATGGTTGTTTTTCCCTTAGATTGGTTTTAGGTCACCTCGGCGGAATCTGTACATACTCTTTGTGATTTGGCACAGGTTTTTACACCAGGTGCCCTTCCTGATGCAGCCGTCCCGTTTTTTCTGGGCTTGGGCCTGGCACTAAGAGTGTGCTGGTGTGTGCAGCCCTAGTGGCTAGGTTTGGTGCACTGGCCAGGAAATTAACCTGGATCACTTTCATGGCAGGTGAGGACCGCTACCTCTGGACCACCAATGCACCACAAGACCTAATAATAATAATTATGTTGCAGTCAGGGGTAGATAATGAGTTTTACATGTAGAGAGGTGTGGTTTATGGTGTGGAGTGTGAGTTATGCTTTACAGCTGCTGTAGAGATTTTCCATTCCTAAAGTAATTGGTGAGTTTGGAAGCTGAGTTACTAATGCTAATAAATCTATTTCACAGAGGACTGACTAGCGCCATCAGCTGAATCCAATTGAGTTTACAAATTGTAATATTTCCACCTGAAATGTACTGGAGAGAAGTATCAAGTCCTGCAAAGTCAAACATACTCAGAGTACCAATAGTTCTTCTCAGTTTTGTGAAGGATAAGGCCAGACATTATTCTATACTAGTAGTAAATTTACATATTCCCATACAAAGAGTAAACCAAGAATGGATATCCTCTACTCACTTTAACGTCTATCAGTCACCAACCAAATGTTTTTACAGTGTACAAACTTACAGCCACAAAAATTTACGGGAAGCATCAGCTATCAAACAGGTGTAAATCTTGCTTGTAAAAATATATTAAAGATGCCACTGAGATTTTCCATATTTAACTTTCCTGTAATTCTATGCAGCACTGTCTGTCTCTGTTTCTAATTCAAATCCAGCAACATGTTTTCAGTAATCTTCACTGAGAGAGAGAGAGAGAGAGAGAGAGAAGCCATGTATGCATGATGTTTATTAAGTCTTGGATAAATGAGATGTTGCAGCAGCTGGCTGGACGATAAAGCTAAACATTAGAAATAAAGAGATGACTTATTTAAAGGATTAATAGCACTTTGAAGCCACTGATGATCACTCACTGAAGACTTCATTATTCCAATTAATGGGCCCCTCTGCTACTTGACCCGACTGTCAGAATTAGTGGTAAGGAACCTTTAAGTCAAATGGATGAACTGCCTCAGCTTTGGCGGCTAATTGGCAGCCACAATCAAGAGCGAATATGTATCAGGAGAAGAAGAAGAGGCTGAATATATTAGCAGAATAAGAGAAGAAGAAGAAAAATGAGGCTGTAAGCAACATGGCAGCACCAACTGTCTGGATGTCAGTCGTGGAAAAATGGTGATGGCAAGGAGAGATGGAAGGGAAGAATAATTAAGAAATGAAAATACAGCAAAGCTGATATCTTTGAGGGGCTGAGCATAGTATCATATCCACACGATGCACTTTCTGCAATTAGTTTTGATCAGTGGTTGTAAACAAGATGACATTCTAATTTTTTTTTCCCATAGAAAGTTTGACGCAACTGTTGCTGTTTACTATCCTGGTTCAGTATCTTTTAGGGCAAACAAGCAAACTCATCATCATCATCATCAGCAACTGGAACAAAGTGTTTTACTTCACCCAAAACTAAAATTGTGCAGAAAAAGACAAAAAGAATCAGACATCACAGTAGATTCTGGACTAAAAAGACATGCTTTAGAAGTGATATGATTTGGAATATCCTGATCAGCAGGTTGCCCTTTTAATCACTTTGTAAATTTCTTATCAAAGAAATTTCTTGGCGTAAAACTGGTCAATATTTTAACATATTGAATAATGGATCAAAGTTTTGGCATGGTCAGCTCAGTAATAGTGGTGTGTGTCAGCAGCAATGATTACATAAGAGTTCTAAAAGAAAACTCCACAACCGCTGTGACAGATTGCTGCTTTGTCTCAAACGAGGTGGAGTCGATACTGCCGTTGTGGGTGGTGCGTTCAGGGGCTCCACAGAGCAGAGATGAACACGGCCTAGGTGAGTCACGCTGCATGCAGACGCGAGCTTATTGCTCACTAAACCAAACATAAGCAATGGATTCTACGTGTTTCCCCATCGATTTTCTCTTTCAGGAGAGAGGGGGGGAAGAAAGGGATTAAAAAATGGTGGTGCACTCTCCCTCTCATGCATCATGCCAGTCGGGCATAAAATAGTCCGTTTGGATGGGTGATCATGAACTGGCAGCACCGGGGAAGTTTACCAGAGCTAAATGGCTGCTCAGGCTCCACTCTTTATCTGCCTCCCACCTCGCGTTAGCTGTAATTTATGGTAATAATATCCCTTGAAATTGTGGCGGGAAAAGAAGCAGATGAGAAATGGACACCCTTGCAGCATGTTTACATTGCCTATATGATTGTGGTTAACAGGGGTTTGAGCTCTGTAGGGGGGAGACTATGTCTCCCACGGCTGATTGGAAAAGGTAATTCATCTGTGGTTTTTCACGTCTCACTGAGCTTTATCCTTCATAGACGCTTTGCTCAAGTTAATTCAAATGCTCAAAGGCACAGCTTGCTGTCCTCTCATTCTTCTCAGCATGGGTTGTCTTGTATACCCTGTTGTTACTGCTGGCAGTGTGGTCACTCTACCAGGCTATGTGGATTTTTCTCCCTCTATAAAGTGCTTTAGAATAGCACATTACTTATCAACTATTGGCAAGTTTGTGTAACGTCAGGCATTTTCTAAAGATGAAGATTTTTTCAAAATGTGTAAAGAGTGTGATTTAATGTATTGCTGGGCAAAACACTCAATTGCAGTGAATTCTTTACAAGAGATATTCACATCCATTTTGTGATTTCAACCATAATGACCCAGTCATAAAATATAGCATAGCCTCCTGCACATTTGCCTGTTTCAGCAGTTTGCTGACACCTTATCACACAAGACAGTGTTTTGTGACTGCTCCATCCTGTCACAGACTTATCAGCAGCACTGATCTTTGACCAAAGCTTTGCAGAGAATGAGTATTTTGTATATTTGAAGGTGTAGGCTTGCTTGGTCCTATGAAGAAGTGATACTGTTACCCCAACAGGGTCGGTGCCTTGCTCTTACCACTGACTGGAGTCTGACTGCATTTCATCCTTTAGCTTGAAATATGACCTTTTTGCTTGAAGAAAGTGACTCATATGAAAACATTTAAGTTTCTCCTCCTTGTCGTGACTCTGTAACTTGTGACAGCAGACATGGAGCTTGTTAAGATCATTTACATCCTGGCCATCAAGACTTGGAGATGGCTCATTAGCCTCTACTGTGTAGATAAGGCCCCAAATTGACAAGTGCAAAGCATAGGCTGCTCCTACAATTTGTAGTGAACAGGAGGAGGAGGAGCTGAAGCCCAGGAGATTGATGATCCCACATCCTCCTGGTTCTAAGTTTGCACTTTCAGAAGGCCTGGTTGTTGTCGGCCAGTGGCTGCTTGCACGGACGGACTGTAACGGCTCCATTACCATGGTGATTAATGGGCTTGTCAAAAACTTAATTCCAGCACCGGTGCCTGTCCTTTTTTGATTTTTAATTTTTCTCTAACCCACACCCACTTAAAATATTTTTTTAAAATGTTGCATCAAACTAATTTATTCTAATTATGCACACTGCCTACTTCTGTGCGGTGTTCCCCAACAACCAGCTGCCCCCACCTTGCTTTCCTTAAACCTTTTGGTGCAGATTAATGAAACAAAAAGTCTATTAATTAATGTTTTGTGGCTTTTAATTTCTGGCAAGGATGCCGTCTTGATGCAGCTGCCTGTTGAGGCCCGTTGCTGTTGAACCCATGCCAGGGAAGTGCCGATGTAATTCTGTTATCTCTTGCTTAGTCGTTTACGCAAATTAATTTGAACAATTAGCCCTCTACCGGCCTTTCATGAATCATACAAGAGTAGCTGCCAAAAAAATTAATACCCAAAGATTTCCATTTCAAAGTAAGATAGCGCTCCATTTTGGGAATAAAATGCTACACCTGCTCTCATATAAAACTAAACAGATGAAGGGACTTGTACACCCTGAATACATCTAAAGGCTCAAATCACTGGATTTAAATTAAGTAATGAACCTAAGTTAATATAAACTGTATATGTGTTAAAGGTTGGAGGCTGATGAGCTTTTAATGTCACCTGTGATTCAGTGAGGATTAGTTAGTTTATGTGGTCTTTACCAAAGAGGTTTATCATCAGATACCGAAGCAAATAAATAATTAGAAGCAGGCAACAATGTATCCCACAGTTTCCATTATACTAATTAAAAAAGCTGCTTACCTTAAAGGATTTTCATTAGTCTGGGTTTTATTGGAGAGTTTTACTGTCCCACAGTGGTTTTAATGCTTTATCAGAGGGTTTTCCAACAAGAATTGTGTAGCAACAGTGAGTGCAGATTTAAAAGGTAAAGGTTTTGAAGCTGTACATATAAGATAACCTTATGGTATCATCAGCTTGGGAGAAAAAAATAAACAATTTCCAGTATCAGTCACTTGAAAAGAGCAAAGAAAAGCTTACTCTCTGGAAGGTCCAAATCATCCATCACATTTTTTTTATTTTCTGTCCTGAATATGCAACTTGTCTCTAAAATCTACTTAAAATATCCACAATACCAAGAGGAGTCAGCTGCTGTAGTGTTTGGGAAAAATTCACTTTAGAAATTGGTTCTGGATGTGAAATAAAAAGAAGGAATGTCTGTAGCTGAGTTTAAATTGAGTTTTAATGTTCCAACGCTGTAAACATGCTTTTCTTTGTCTGCTGTAGTGCAAAGTTTACATTGTATACATCAATTTTAGACTATTAGGAGTTGTACATAAATGTCTCTCAATAAAAGCAGTTGTGTGGACCTCATCAGCTTCTACATACAAACAAACAACAGTAACATGTAGACCCACCCTTAGCAACAATAACTTGAAGTAAATCTTTTCTATAGAAGTTTATGAGTCTCTCGTATCACTTCTCTCTAAGTGTGCTTCAGTTCATTGATGTTTGAGGGCATTCATTTGTGCACAGCTCTCTAAAGGTCCTGCCACAGCATCTCAATGGGGTTAAGGTCTGGAATTTGAGGCCATTCCAACATCATCTTTTTTTAGTTCTTGTGCTGATGTGCTTGCAGTCATTGTCCTGTTGCATGACCCATTTTATCTCAGGGAACACAGAGCTGTGCATGACAACTAAACAGGTCAACTGTGGTCTCATCAGTCTAAGGATGGATGGATGGTTGGTTGGATGGATGGATGGATGGATGGATGGATGGATGGTTGGTTGGTTGGTTGGTTGGTTGGTTGGTTGGATGGATGGATGGATGGATGGATGGATGGATGGATGAATGCATTAGACTGATATTTTACTTGAGGTGAAGTAAAAGCTAGTGCATACAAAAGATTATAGTAAAAAGAAAAAAGAAACTAGCTTGTTTAAAATTTGTTCAAAGAAAATGAGATACAGAATAGTGTTGCATGTGATGTTTCCCCTAAAGAGTGCAAAGTTCAGATGAGATTAATGTCAAATCAGAGCACAAAAATAAATCTTTTCCTTAGGCTGACAGTTCCACCAGCTCACAATGATTAAGATCCACTTTTGTTTTGGAGAAGAAGATGCTTTTCTTCTAAGGTCCAGCAGGGGGCGGGTTCCTCCCATTCCTGAGCTGCTGCTGCTCTCACATCCTCTCCTGGCTGCAGTAGAAACAAGTCTTTCTTGGACATGGAGCCACTGTGTGTGTGTGTGTGTGTGTGTGTGTGTGTGTCATTAATGGCTGCCTTTCAAACCGTCAGCCTTAACGAGCTGATTGCAAATGGAAATTGAGGTTTGAAATGTAACTGAATAAGCAGATTCTTGCTTTCACTGGAAGGAAGGAGTGGAGGGAGGAGGGTGGGCAAGATGACACCACAGCATCATCCTTGGCATTATCTTTGAACCACCGGACTAACCACATTTTTTTAAAAGAAGAGGTCATTAAGCAACAATAAGTGGAATCTGTACGATCAGCTCAATAATGACATGTAATTTTGTGACAGTTATGTGTTCTTACACAAATGTATGGGCTAAGGCTTCTCCCCTCTAAGTGCCTGCTAACTCAATTGTGCTCATGTATTTCTTCAGCTCTGTGTTTAATGTCCATTAAGAGTTGAGAGACGGTGACTGAGGAGTGTAATGGTGTCTTGTAGCATGGAATAAGCCTGTGTTTTTTTTTTTTTTAACTGTTTCAGACTTTTAAATTGTCAATTTACTGAAAAACCTTGACTCGTTAATTGTATCATTAATTATATAACATCAGCGTAGCCTTTTCTGGGTGATTCAATTAATGATTAAGTTTGATTTTGTTTACACAAACTAACTGTTTAGGCTGGATTGTTAACTTTAGTAAAATGCCTTTTTAAATGCCCAAAGAAGTGACCTGCAAGAAGTTTATTGCACTGCATTGAACTAATAATTTTAAGCAATGCATTTTATATTTTGCATGACAGAAAAATTCAGTTTGCCTGGGTAATGTGAGTATTTTCTGGCCTTGCTGTTATTCAGATTGTTTAATGGCCAGTTTTGTCAAAGCAGCTCTTGTCTGAGTCACTGGAACTAGTGCAAGAGGTGAGCAGGAAGGGTTGATGGCAGCCACATTTGGATACTCAGAATCCTGAACCTGCTTCTCCCTAAGGCAGCTTTAGGTGGACAGGTGTTCATCCTGGTAAACCAGTCCTAACAGCTGAGATAATATGTAAAATGATCATGTTTGCTGATTTGTGATTGCAGATAATTTGTGTTTTATGTTATTTCTTGTTCTAAATTTGAGGATTAGATGGAAAAAGAGGATGAAACCTTTGAAAAACAGCAGAATCTGAAAAGTGAATTAAAGGTTTTCATGAAAACAGGACTTTTTTTTGTGCTGCTCTGTTCAGAAAAGCTTCGGCTTGAACTAATAAAGTGAAGCTGATATCAGCCTTTTATTGAATGTCAACTATCACCAAGTCAGTTTGTTTAATCTGATGTTAGACCTGAGAATTAATTTATTAAAAACAAACAAAATATAGACAGGCAATCATTAATTTAATTATAAAAATATATATATTCAACTAAAAAGCCACTAATATATTAAAGAATTGCATTTATCTCTAAAATCTTTAATTGCATTTTTCCTTGTGAGGAGTCTTGTTTTAATATTATTAAATAGTGTGTTTTTCAACTAACAAATGCTTTATGGTACATTTTGTAAACTCCGTATATCTTATGATGGTTTAAAAATTAGAAGAGATGTGGTTTGACGGCGGCTCTTAAACAGGAACACAGTAATGACACTTAACCACTACAGTCTACATAATCAAAAGTGTAAAAGCGCTGTAAAGTATTCATGCATATGCTTGCTCTCACTGCCGAGCTGCACCCAGCCTCACCAGTGAACACCAGTCCAGGTAGAGTAGCTGTTACCATATCCTCATCTCATCATTAACATACACAGCACGGCTCAGGCTCTTCTCATTGACTGTAATCACCTTAATGCAAAAAGCTGATGAAGTTGCCAAGGCGCGGAGTGCTCAGCCTCAGACCTTTTCTCTTTTTTGTGCGTGTTTTTGTAATGGCGCTGTCATAACTGCTCTGCTCCGTCTGGGCCTAAGTGAATCTGAGGCGCCATCTTTTAAACGAGGCTAACAAATGAACACGTTTTCCCCCTATCAAACAGCTCCTGACATTGATGCATGGGCTTTCAGATGAGCTCTGAAAAACTGATGGATCTGCGACGGTACAAGCGCTTAGATAAACTAATGCATGTAATTACGTTTTGCATTCCCACTCCATTGCGAGGCATCTTATTACAATATCATTAGTTGAAATGGTGGGCAAAAATTATAGAGTTTGCAATTTTTTTTTTATTTCTTCCTTTCTCTACTGTCTTTTTTACAACATGGGGTAATTACTGGAAGTAGATTTTCTTTGGCTGGAATAAAAACAAATTAAATTTGCTTGCTTCTTGGGAAGACATTATCGGACATCTCTTTGAGTGTTAGTAATTGTTGGAAGTCCTATTCAACATTGCTGTGGATAAGAGGACCATCAAGATGGTTAAAGATGCCCTTTGTGGGTCAGCCTTGTGCGAGAGATGGATGTGCATTGGGTACGACTTTAGATGTATCAGGCCTGATTCTTTATTCTGATTTATCTAATTGATTCCAGTCTCATCATACTCAGTTTGGTTCTTGTCATATAACCCAAAAATGAAACAAAATCAAAATAAGTTTGTATTAAAAGCAAAAACTAGCTTTATATTCAGCATATTCAGGCTAATAGTTTTTTTTTGTCACAAAATTAAAAAAGTGTAAATATTCTTGGGCTGGTGACTAGTCCACGATCCCCAAGTGTCTCTTTTTTGCAATGCAGTTAGTTATGTGTTGGTAGATGCTTGTATTAGCTGATTCTGAGTTGTTATCACTGAGGACATCGGCAACATAGTGCTGTTGCCAGCCATGTGATTACATTTCATCATCTCGTTGAGTAATGCTAAGTTTAGCGACGTTTTTGCACAGGCACGTGATGCATTTGTAACTGGTAGAGGAGACTCGTTGGCATTTTTGATGATTACTAATCACTCATTTCAGCTCTAGTAGCCAGTGGTGCAGACTAGATATGTCCTGTAGCAGATCTGAGCTGGGTCTAGTTCTTTTTCTGTAGGTCTGGGTTCTGCATACAAGAGAGCTTGAGCTGTGCAGAAAAAATTAAGTGTAGTGCTCTTGTTGACAGCATCGTGCTGTGTTGGTGGTATCTTACTATTTGGGTATATTTGTGTCATATTTTGACATTTTGGGCTGGGTCTTATACTCCTTGGGTCCATTTGGACAAGGTTTGACTGTCCTTAGGGTCCCTTTTGGATCAGGTCTTTTATTTTGAAGATTAATTTATGCATATCAAGTTTGGATAAGTTTTACATGGGACTCCACAACTAAGAACTGAAAAGTAATTTGAAGTAAGTTGAATTCAAAAGCCTCAACACCTAACCCTAATGGCACTGCAGGCCTGACGTTTCTCGCTTCTTGTGTATACAATGTGTTCCTACATGTGTATCTACATGTTTTAATCTCATACACTCAGGGGTGTGTAATGTTCTTTAAGTGACATTCCATGATATAGCTGTAGTAAGTGTGTATGTGTAGCACTCATAAGTGTGTTTGTGCATGCATATAGCATTTCTCATTTGCTGTGTCACTCTCTCTCTCTCGCTGTATTAAATAGTCTCTCTTTCCCAGCTGGAGTGAGCTATGTAACAGCTGTGAGGCGTGTGTAAGTGGAAGGACTGTTTTTGCATACATGTACATATGACTGTGTCTGTACGTTTAAACATGCATAATGCTGCTCCGTAAGTGTGTAATGTTCCTGCTCCATGCTGCAGCTTTACATGGTGTGTGTGTGTGTGTGTGTGTGTGTGTATATGTGTGAGCTGCTCTCTCACTTACTCTGCGTGTGTGATGTTGTGGTGTAGCGAGGGCTCATGTTGGGAGCAGCAGTGGAGCTCATTAGGGGAGTACTGGGTAGGGCGGCCACTGCAACCCCCAGCTCCCAGCGCTCCTCTCTGGGCTGCTGCTGCCTCCGAGCTGGGTCTTCGACTGCAGCCCTTCATCTGCACACATCACAGTGAAGGCTTCTGCACAGCACAGTGGTGACATGCTGTCATATGTGGGTGACAAATGCACTCCACACCAGTCAGACTTGTTTGTACTACTCATTTTGGCTATAGCTTATAAAATAGAAATTGTGACGGCCAGAGCTCAAGGTGCCTTTTTAAAATTGCTTTTATGTCTCACAAATTTTTCCATCCTGAATTAATATTAAATTAAGATTTTTAACTTGAATCGAACGCTACCATCACCCAGGACAAAATGGGATGTCTAACTTTCACTGCTGCAAAATTAATGTTGAATTCTGTAAATAACTATTGTGTGGATCCACACCACACAAATTATGTAGCAGCCACACTAAGTAGTTCTCCCTCGGGACTCTGATTTAGGGATGCAGCTGATGTTTGTTGATGGAGAGACAAATGGATTATTTATCATTATTTTCATTACTTTATGCTGAGATTTTTAATCTTTGCCAAATATGATGGAAAGAAGACATGAGGGAATTAGGTCACTACATCGGTGTGTATAGCAAATTCACATGAAAACACCCCAGCATGTTTACTTAATATTTTAGGAGTAATGCAACACAAATCAGTGAACTAGATTGCTATGTAGTGATCTCAGAAGTCACAGTAATTTTTCGTTCATCTTATGAGGCAGCGCATGATGCAGATTGCTATTGTCAGTTTGTGGCGTCACACAACACTGTTACTGTGACAAGCATGATGAAACTCTTGGATATTGACGAGGACAACACAGAAATGGTGAAGGATTTTTCATAGTTTTTCCTGATTTACATTGTCGTCACTGGACATGTGACGCTACAGGCACTACTCTAGAAATCAGTGATACAGTAGTAATAGTTCGCTGTATTCCATTTTATAATCCGGCTAAAGAATATTATTATTATTAAAGCTCAACTAAAAAACTAAACATTTAAAATAAACTGTGACAAAATTGTATCACAAGGAGTAAATTTGAACTGAACTATGTTATGAGCTTTTTTATGACACTTCTCATTCCTCAAAGAACATTACTTTTAAGGCAAAATATTTTAAGCGCTGACCTTCTTGAGCCGCTGTTAAAGTACAAATAAAAAAACCAGCTGTGTTATAGTGTGAACTGAACTGGAAGCTCTGCCTCTCTCTCTGTTTGACAAATGAGACTTTCATTGGACAATTATCGTTTTCGGGATCGCAAATGTGCGAACAGAATTTGTCACTGTCACTTTGTGTGTTTAAGGGCATATTAATCAAGTGATTAATTGCCAGATATTACCCACTGAACACGGCCTGTGTTCCCATTCAAGTGCTACTTTGCCTTTGAGCGTGATTGGTTAATGATTACGTTTTGGGTTTTGTTTGCAGAAGGCTGAATAGATTTGCTTAATGTTTACTGGCAGGCCTGATGGAAGCTCTATGTGCAGTACATTTTGACAGTTTTTGATATTAAAGATGAGGATGGGAAGATATTTTCACTATGACAGTAGTCTCCAATAGAGCAAAGATTTTGTTCTGTTCATGCTATTTTATCTTCTGTTACAGTTGCAGTTGAGGACAGTTAATGAATTCTGTCAGTCACGATGCTAAAATCTTCTTTTGAAGATTGACTGAACATAATGACGTTTTAATTTTAGCTGGTCTTGACAGAAAGCTATATGTTATGTTGCTATGGTCGTTTTAAATGGTGTAGTGCACCGCAGAATCACGTCAGTCACAGTTTCTCCCTCTAGTTTGATGATGTCTGATTTCAAGTAACAGGGAAAGCACTCCTTCAGGAGTTCCTTTAACTGTACATCTTTTGAAAATAGGTCTGTTACACTAACATTAATTGTCCATTGCAGATATTTTTACATTGAATAAAACCTGAACTTTTCAACCACTGAGTATAATGACTAGATTTCAGTTTTTCCAACCCACTTTTTCATAAAAGATGTATTGGAGTAATTTCAACTCATCCCAGTGATAAATGATTAAAAATAGGGCCAAAAAAGTCACCTGCAGTATTATGTCCCTTATTTTTAGACACTTTTTACGTGTAGCTTCTGGTTACATGGTTAGATTTTGAAGGTGCATCAGTGCTCTAATTATACACTAGAGGGAGCTAAGCTAATGCATGATGGGAATGTTTGCAGCAGAGCACACAGACACACACACACACTCTTTTTCACACATGCGTCAACACAAACTCTTTGGTTTTTCTGCTCCAGTTCAAAAGACAATTCTAATTGGGTTTTTTGCTTTCCTCCAACTCTGTGAAAGACACGTACAGGGTACATCTTCTCTCAACCTCCAGTCTTAGATGCACAATTTAGTTTTGACAAATGTGATGTTTCAGTTAAATTGCTAATGGTGCTACAGGATTCTGTAAGCCAGACATCAAAGGGCATACATTAATACATACACTCATGTTATTTCTTGTTCTGTTTAGTCTCCTGGGGAGAGGAATACTGCACGAGAGTCTAAGAGAGGTTTTTCGTGCCGTTAATAAACCCTGATGTTTCTTTTCCTAAAGGTAAAGCACCTCAGCACGCAAATGAGGAGCTGAGCTGAAAAAAATGAGGGATCTGGAAACGAGGGGGCCGAGCCAGATGATCCAGGAGTGCTTTGAAGAAAATTCCATCAAAGGAAAAACAATAAGTGAATCGGTGTGGTGTTAAATACCTCGTGTTGTTCAGAAATGCTTAAAATCTCAATTGGCTCCGTTAACTGGCATCTGGAGAACAATGAGTTGAATCAGTGAGGGCTTTATAAAAGGCTTTAAGCGTTTCCATCCCCTTCCATATGCTGCTGTATGATTGCTTTGCATCTTCATATTAGGCTGTGCACCTTGTTTCCTGCTGCTGTGACTGGATAACGAATGATGGGGAAAATGTGTCTGAGTGTGGTTTCTGATGTTTGAACAGCACAAGGCATGCTTGATTTACAGGCAGGCAGCTTCAAGAGAGGACACACGACTAAGTGCTTCTCACATCTACTATCTAGACAAATTCCTGCATATTTATTTTACTTCACAGTTTTACAGAGAGATACAATAGGTATGAATGGTTCTTAATGTACCTTGTTGAGGCCCTAAGGCTGGTTTCACACTACATTTTAAGAATCCAGTGTGCAACCTTTACTTTGCTGATGACAAACCAACTTTAAGATCAGACATCTTGATGAGCAAAGCAACTTACTTTGGCACGGTCTATTTGCATGAAGCTGCTCGTCAGCACTGTAGAGAGAAAGGCTTCCTGCCTCTTTTTTAGCAGATGTGTGGAGGAGCTGAAGACATTTTCATTTCTGACATTTTTCCCAACCTGCTGTGACACAAATAGGCTCACTGTCACATGATGTATAGTCAACGATACATCA
>NW_018127896.1:2212620-2214641 GCF_001952655.1 Monopterus albus | reverse complement strand
ATAAGGCTGTGTAAGAAATTTATAGGTGTGTTGTAACATTATGATGCATCTAAACTCTCTTTTAAACCCAGATGAAAACAGTTTTCAGATTTAGCTGCTCTTCAAGGCAGGTGACACACTAGGGTATTGTATTTTCTTTGAAAATTGAGAATTGTTTTGCCAAAATAATGAAAAACAAGTGCCAAGAAAGTAAAACATCATGCCAGTTTTTTCTGTAGCTGTGATCACCAAGAAGCGTTCCTTATAGCCACAATGGATAAAGGTCTTTCTTTTTTTTTTTTAATTGAAGAGCTAAAATACTTCAGTTTATTCCCTTATTTCCTTGATATTTGGCCTAGTTCTGCTGTATACTTCTTATCTGAAGTGAAAAGGCCCATACCTGTCTGTTCTCATCTTTGTCTTCTGAGGTCAGCAACAACCTCGAGGCTAAATTACCTCTTTCACTCACCACTGTACTTAGAAATGTCTCGCCAACAAGCCTGTCTTAAGTGTCTCTTAACCAGGTGAGACACGGATGACCTCCCCTCTGCGTCCTCTTCATGACAGCAAAAGGGCTTTCAAGTGCTTTGTTTGATTGTGTTTGGCATTTTTACCTCACTACAGCGCCACAGGCCTGAGACAGTGTAGACATTGATGGGAGAGGGATGGGGCCAGGTAGAGGTGGGTCTGTCGGCACTGATCGGTCAGGCCTTCACTCACTGTCTATTAGGCGCCGCCAGAGGTATAGCTACAGTTTTGTTGAAGTCTGCACTTAGTCATAGGTGCATTGATGGCCATTTGTCTCCTCTGTGCTGTCCAAACAAGAGGCTGTCTTAAAGAGTACATTTATTGCTGTCTAGGTAAATCACCTTCAGAAGACAGACAGTACAGGATGGTGTAGTGGAGAGATAGTGCTATAGCAGTGTGTGTGTGTGTGTTCAGAGGAGGTTGTGATAGCTATGATATGTTTACAGATGGCATACATTTTCAATCTTCCTTTGGTTTGGCTGAACCCGCACTTGAGTTTTTGTACATGATGAGAATATTTTATTTTTGATTTGATGATATTACTGTGTATCCTCTAAAAGACATTTCTGTGTCTTGCGTTTGGTGGGTGTTATTTTCAATTCCACTGTGAATTCATTGTGGTGGAAATGCACCTCAAAAATCACAAGCAGAAGAACAGAGACTTCCTGAAAACATTTGACTTGCAGTTTGACACCCTCCCATAACTACTGTAATGAGTAAAAAGATGTATTCATTTATAGTGTTGTTTACATTACAGATCCACCTTGTTGGACCATCTTGTTTGAAATGCTGATAGCAGATAACAATCTCTTTAGATTTGAACTGAATATTGAGAAATATAGTGACTCCTCATACCAACAGCAGCCAGTGAGATAAGAGAGAATAAAAGTTCACACTTTCTGCTGTTTGCATTGCACTCTCTAAGCTGGGATTTGAGTCTATATTTGAGAAAGTCATTTTGGCAAATGGAGTGAACCTGAGGGATCTCATGGGAGTAGGTTGCTCTGCTGTTGTAGCAGTGATATTTCATTGTGATATTTGATAGGGTGGTATAAAATCCTGATTTGTGATCAAGTAAGGTTGTTGGGCAAGTTGAGAAACTTTACCATAAAGGCTGCAAAAGAAAGGCAAAAGCAGTTATATCTGAAAACAAATGGCAAGGCAGGCATGTATTTGCATTTTTTCAGTGTCTGTTTAAACTACCATGGGATCTGTATTGTAACCTTTTTTAGCCATTCAGCCCTTCCCTCCCTCTCCTGCCTCTTGATTTCCCCAAAGTGCTGAGTTTTATGTGTTTTTCTCTGGAATTGGGGCGCTGGCAGGGTCGAGAGGAGCAGAGACGACCATCAGAGATGTGGGAGAATGAAATGAGGTGGCTGTTTATTCTCCCCGCCAAAGCCACATACCTTTTTAGAGTGGCTTTGGAGCACGGCCTAAAACAACACTAGAGGCCATGTACACAGATTGCACGTCTTGTGCTGAGAAGAAGGATGGAAGGACGGAAGAATGTAGTT
>NW_018127896.1:2209150-2212489 GCF_001952655.1 Monopterus albus | reverse complement strand
GGATGGATAAATTATCATATAAATGTGGAAAATTAGCTTATTTCTTTTGTAAAATCACTTTATTTTTTGTTTTCATTCATGCTTTACTACCTCGAGGCAGGGTTCATCTGGAGGCCACACAGGATTATCCAACATAAAGTTAAGAGCTCATGTTTCATTTTACAGAGGAAACAAGCGATGACTATGATAGATTACAGCTAGGACAAATTGTCCTAATTGAAATGAATATCATAATTTTTCTCTGATGGTATTTTTCTTGTCTGCCCTCAAGACCAGACAAATAAGAGTAGACCCACATTGCATTCACACTGCAGTAATAACAGGGGTACTGGTGATAAATGCTGCACCAGTTTTGTGGTTTTATGCTCTTTGGGGAGAAATGAGCGTGAAATGATAGGGATAACTGATCCAACAGAAATATTTAAAAGTCAACTTCAAGTTACAGTTAAATCTTCTAACACACTATGTATGTGTTCTGTTGTTTTACTGTATCTGTAACGTCCTGATTTTTAGAGGAATTTACTTCTTTTCTTCTGCTGAGTAACCTGAATAAAAATCTTGCATCATGATTCTTCTCACTGCAGTTTCTCCTCTGTCATAAATATTCAGCTAGTACCAGCCACCTTATGGGCTTTTTGTTTGGGAATGTTCTTAAATGTTTTGCTTTGTTTGCTTATGTCAAGGAAATGCAGAGATGTCCTGTAGTGTTTACTTACCCTGAGCTGTGTATGAGGCTGTCCTTTTTCTTCTGTAACCTTGTTATTAATTTGTTTCTGGCTTATTTATTATTAGGCTTGTCTAAGCACTTTATCTCTGCTGTGAAACTGCTGTACCAATAAAAATGTATTATTATTGTGATTATTCTTATTTACTTTGTGCTTAAGTAACCTCAGGAACAGTGACAATTCTTTGGAGTGTTTACCCACATTAATCTGCTGCACTCTGCTGTGTGAGCTGTGATCTGGCCTGCTACCCATCCTCCCCCCACTGCTGCCCCATGCGACTGAATGCCTGGACGTGTCCTGGGGCTGATGGGGCCAGGAAGGGGTCACTCTGAGGCAGGAAATAGGGGTTCCTCAGCGCCAAGCAGATGATGACCAGCGGCCTGGAAAGTGTACGCCCATCCATCATGACGGTCTGTGTCTTCCATGCCGAGGCAACTTGTCTCAGGGTGTGAATCGACGTCCACAGTGTGTGAGCCAAAGTGTAGTTTGATTTGGGTGTTGTGAAGTCAACACTGCTGATTGCTGTAATTATAGCCTTTGCCATTTGAGTTCAGCGAGGGAGAGGGGGAGAGAGTCCATAGCTAGTTGGTAATTGTGTGTGAAAAGGTGGAAAAGCAGGGTGGGTGATATCATCCTGCCATGGAGAGATGAGACTCAATATTCCCTGTGTGTGTGTGTGTGTGTATGTGTGTATGTGTGGAGGCTCAGTATTGTTTGGCAGTCAAACATTACATTAGTGGTGCTGTGGGCTTTGACACACCCCAGCTGTACTTTGTGTGAGAACGCAGGTTTGTGACTATTTTGGATTTTCCATGTAGTCTGTGGTGCGCTGAGATGTAATCACATGTTCATACTAAAGCCCTGGTTATTTATTCTTTTCAGGAAAACACACAGTCACCCACAGAAACATTCAAAGTTTTATAAAAACAGAGAAACATTAAGCTGCAAGAACAATAAGGACAAAGACACCAATATCCATACATGACTGCAGGCCATGCAGAGGTGGCCACAGCTGCTGGGTGGTCACTCTCTGAGGCTGTTCAGATGTTGGGACCCTGCAGCTACATTAATGCACCTTAACCCCGCCCCTACCCTGATTCAGCTCTCATCTGGTTCAGTCACATTAAATGCACACTAATTTCAAAACGGGGAATGTGTCATGTTGGAGGAGGAAGTGATGCACATGAGGGTCTGTTCTGTGGAGATCGCTCGGACCCACCCTCCTCTATCAGCCACACACCTGTGAGTCATCTTGAGCTGTCACAATTTTTTCTTAGACTTCCTAGAGAACCTGACACTGAATTGAGCTTTTCTGATCTTCCTTTGCTTCATGCTTTTGTGACTTAGTTTTATGCTGTGTTCCTGCTCTATGATCATGGCTTCAACTGGTCCACTGCTGGCCACAGCTGTACGATAAAACTGCAGGAAACTATACATTGGCCTTCAGTTAAATTATTTTCCCCTGTGAGTTTGACATTGTTGAAGAGTGGAAACAGTGGGTTGGAAGTTTTTATTTACAGGTTGAAACAATTGTTGAAAGAGCTGCTGATTAATTTACCAGTGATCAACCTGGCAATTAATCAACAAACTGTTTCAGGCTCCCATTTTATTGTAGAATGTGCTAAATGTCACTGGAAAGCTGATTTCAGTTCCGGCACAGAGGTCACACACATGCAGGGAAATGTGTAGATTTCTTTGTGAACCAAAAGAAGGCAACTCAGATTAGAGAAACAAGTGAGGCAGAGGAAAAGTACCAGGGCGGGCAAACAGCCATGAAATCCCTGATGTTTCCTGCCAGTGTGGAGATAGGCCCAGCCAACTGCCCAAATCCAGAGCAAGTCCTCGTTCCTCCAAAGCGGGGGAACACCGCTAAAGCCTCTCCCAGTGTCAAGTGGCATTTATTAAAAACATGGAAAGGAAAATGTTTTCATGTGAGTGTCCCTGGTGATCTGTGTGGTCCAAGCAGCAGTGCCAAATGTGGAACTGCTGTTTTTCTCCGTTTTTGTCGCATCTTCTTGCTGGTTTTGACGCCAGGCCAGATTAGCGGTAATCCCTCACAGGCCTGCCTGAGTCTCAGGTACACCTTGCAAACAAGCAAAACGTCTGATAATGCACATGGCTGACAGCAAAGATATAAAGGTCATTAGAAGATGCAGCACCTCTTGGAGATCCATTCAGCTCTTCTGAAGAGATGTTTCATGCCACACTCTGAGGACGTGAGAGGATTTGGGTGCAAATCACATTTAGTGTTTCCTTTTTATCTTCACTTCTCTTTTGTGCACTGTAATGTTCTGGTGGGAGGGTAGAGAAGAGTGTCCTCTTCCATACCCGCCCAGTGGAATCATGGGTGGTAAATCTTCCCTGTTAGAAATGTGGCAGTTAAAAATGAGTTGAAGGGTCTCTTCAGGGGCCTCAGATTAGTTCTGTTTTTTACATGTGAGGGCCGTATAGTATTGTGACGGCCCTGTGAAGTCACTGGATCTTATTTTCTGTTCTGCTGCAATCTGCCGGTGCAGATGATACTGGCTACAGACAGCTTATTGTTCATTTTGGCTACAGCTGTCCAGCACTCCCAAGAACATGGGAGTTCATATCCAAGGATAATGCCCCCCCC
>NW_018127896.1:2208698-2209109 GCF_001952655.1 Monopterus albus | reverse complement strand
ATGCCTTGTCTCGGGTGTATCCTAGCTTTTGGTCAAAGAAGAGCTGGGTTACAGAGAGAGAAGAGAGAAAGTGACCTTAGGAATACAGCAGCCCCCTAATCCTTGGATGACCACTGGCAAGGCCCAGATGAGTGCTTACATTAAGGAATAGTTTTCAAAACTAGCGGGGCCATCCTTTTGTCTTTTCAGTGCGCCAAAGCACATTAAGCAGAGAGCTGGAGACGAGGCGGGGCGACATGAGAAGCTACATTTATCAGTTCACAGTTTCAGAGGATATTGCAAATCAATTTATTAGATTATGAGGCCTGCTTTGAGCTCTGCTTTTTCTCCCCCTCTATCCTCAGCCTTCAAACATAATATTTTAAAGGAAACTCTATTTCCAGATTATAGAGCACTTTATCGCAGAACAAG
>NW_018127896.1:2175318-2208614 GCF_001952655.1 Monopterus albus | reverse complement strand
CATAATGGAGTTGGTTATGCTTTGGTCTGTATTGCCCAATTTAACCTTTCTGATATGAATTCCCGTAAAAACACAAATTAGCCACCAGCGTAGATATAACAGAAAAACACTAAGTTTTACATTATAAGAAAATATTGTACAATGCATCTTGTGCATTAAACTTCCTCTATATGCACAGACACTGGAAAAAACTGGCTATAACACTCTTACACTGATGACTGTTTGTTTGCCAGTTGAGTCCACATTAAGTATAAAATGTAACAACTGCAATTGATCTTTCAGCAAGTGATCCAATTATCCAATTGGAGCTGCAATTTACTGTATGAACGCTCTGTTTGTTATGTGCTAAGTTAAAGCTTGGACTTCTCCCAGACCAATGAGACAATTTCTTAAATGGTATTAAATATGTTTGGAGACTCTTCCTTACTGGGGATTTTTCTCACAGTATGTTTCAAAGTGGCCCGCACATCCCTGCTATGAAGAAGATAATTCTTAGTCAGTGCTTTTTAATTCTACACCCTCATTTTGGGCTGACTTAGGATGAGACCCTTGAGGGGAAGACCCCTCTCTCCTGACGGACGTCCTTTCTTTGAATGATGATCTATCTAAACAGGTCGACAGTCTCCGCTGTTATATCAAGTGTCAGACTACTTAAAAACTTATTTTTAAGGTCCAGCTAAATCCAATCGGTGACATAGAAAACGTGGGTATTCAGGTATGATGCCATGTAGCTGATATTTTAATTCTGTAATTTATCTATTTTGGGTTGTGCATTTTTATTCCATTTTTATTTCAACCTGTTTTCTGAATCTTGTGCTACAGTTTAAGTGTTTTCTGTACTAGGGACTATCAGTAAACCTCTACTAAAGATAATGGTAAGCACTAGAGCATAGGTCAGGCCATATACTTCTGTCCAAATCTGACCCGTGCTAGAGAGTGTGGCTTTTGAGCCCAACCCGGACCCGACAAACTTATAGTACATAATGTCCAAACCCGACTTGAGCCCAATGCAGTTGAGTTTGTACTGTGTTTTTGCTCTTATCATTAAGCAAAGCAGACATTTGAGTGCTCCAGCTTTCTAGCCTAAAGTTTGACCTATGACTTGAACATAAATTTTAAATTTGTTTGAACCCTTGGGCATTGACGGGTTCCTTCGGGTCCTTCGGGGCTCGGTTCAAGTATCCACACTCTAGTGAGCATTACAGTGCTTACTTAGTAAGCTTTTGTAAAGTGCTTTGTCTGGTAAGGTAGAAAAGTGCTTTATAGGAGCAGTCCACCATTTAGTAGGATTATATGTAAATATGTGTAGGAATTGCTCTGTCCTCAGTGTAAATTAGGCTTATTATTTGGCCAACACCTTTTGTAATTGATTACTCCATGTACTCACCCCTCAAATATGAAAAATGCACAAACAGTACCAGTAATTGAGCAAAGATGATTATTTGATATGCCACAAATACAGATTTACTTTACAAATGTCAGAGGAAATGTGTACCTCCTTGATAAGTGCATCTTATTTTAAGAACCTAAACATTATGCATATAAGGCCTCCAGAGTAACTAGAAAGCATAGCTGACTGATTAAATAAAAACTTTATGTAGCTCTAAAATGTATAGTGAAAAATAAGCATACCACCTTAAGGTAGCAATTTGAATAACATGTAGGATCTAAACTGTTCTTTGAACCCAATGCTGAATAAGATCGTTCACTTCTCACGGTTTACAAAATTGGTGGTTTCTCAAATCACTGAGAAAAAAGTTTGACCCAACTTGAAAAGTAAAATCTTCATATTAATTTATTTTAGAATTGAGAATAACTGATGATCAACATTAGCAGGTACAGCGTTAAGTCAGCAGTTTTGCGTGTTCACTGCACAACCAGCATGTTTTATCAAACCACATCAGCTCTATGATTGGAGATTTTTTACTGCAAAATAATCATCGTTTGCTGAAATATTAACTGTGGAGGATTTGTAGAGTTAATTTCTAGGCTTAGGGTTGCGCTGTGTACTTGCTTTTCTGGTTTGTGTGTACCTGTCACATTTTGTCCTATTAAAGCCAAAAGACCTGCAGAAGAAAGACAGTTCCTGTCTGCAAAAAGCCATCCCCTGCTGCTAATGTTTATCCAAAACACTGGCATTTTACTTCTACTAATGGACTGGGACTCAAATCAAGTCTGACCCCTAGAATGAGAGCAAGCGTTACCAAAAACAACATGAAAATTAAATTTTTTTTTCTCTTGCTAAACTGTAGCACAAAGCTAGACTCCATTTAATGAAACCTTTTTATTAAAGAAACGAGAGGTAGGATGAAACTGACAGAGGTGACAATGAAATGGCTTCAACAGCCTTCAAACTGCACCATATTTAGACATCTTAAGGTGGATTGCGTTCATACAAATGCTCAAATACTGTCTATCATATTAGTTTTGTATGTGTGTTGTTTTGAGAAAGATAAATGGAAAAAATTAATTGTAAATCTTAAAACATCCTGCATGCAGCCTCCACATTCCGTATGATATATTATTAAGATTTTACATGTACAGAATGTTTGTGCATTTTAGTAACATGCAGATTTCTGGCTCTGATTGCCTCTTGTGTTTTTGCATAGTCTTAATAATACTAATCCTGCAGAACAAACCCTGTAGTTTCAGCCTAATTTGTTTGCTTTGCCTTTTCTAGTTCCCTCTCTGTCGTAAATATACCGGGACCAGCAGCACAAGCTGTGCTGAATATTTTTTAACAGATTTTTGAGATTAAATAAAATCAGAATTTCCTGATTAACAAGTCACCACAAAGCATTCTCTTATGCACTTGATTTCTACTAATTGAAGTTTTGAGAGCAGAACGAAACAAAATTATTTGAGATCCTCATATGTACTGTTTAGGGAAGAATAGGACTTCTGCAATTTAGTAAAACGAAAATACCCTAAAAATTTTGAGCATCCCAGCGTGTTTAGGAAACTGTCAGTGAAGGAAGAACTGTTTCGGATTCAACTGCTTGCTGATCAGCAGACAGAGCTGAAAGCATATAGAGACAAATGAGCCACAGTGCTGATTCACCATCATTACTTGCCACCACAATAAAATACACAAATACCATATTTCCACTCAACATAACCAGCAGTGTGCATGTAGGGACCGTCAGTGATGCATCACTGAGAGGTGTTTTGATACATACCTGGATAGAAACAGTATGATGTACAGGAGGTACCGTGAACACAAGAAAAAAACTATCATTTGAACTAAAATCATATGAAAATGGGAGTTAACTGCTGAAATTTAAGCCAGTCTTTTCAACCAATTGTATGTAAGGGCTATTTTGTCCACACTTTTTTTTTTTTTTTACTATTTAAAACAGTATTTTTAAGTGCATAGTACACATTTTCCTTCCTCGACCTTACTTAAAATCACCTGTTTTTGCTACTACTAATATAATCATACTCAAAAGTATGTTAATAAATATTTAGGATACTCTTTTAAATATATCTGATTATCTGATAAAAGGAGTGAACTTGAATAATTGTGTCCTTTTAAGCTCCTATTTTGGCAGTTTTGATAAGATTTCTGTTAATAGAAATGTCCTCTTATATTTTACCTGAGAATTAAGTTGAAAAATACCAAACATCAATATGATCTCTTGACCCTCATTAAGCTTAATATCAGTAAAGAGGTAAATTTTTTAGTAATCTACATTTATACAAATTCTTGAAACTGTGCTCTCGACAATTTACCTAAAGGGGAAGTGTAAAGGAAAATAGCAAGGAGAAGACACAGAGAAATGCAGAGGAGAGTAAAAGAAAAAAACAAAAAGGAAGCAAAGCTGATGAAAAGGACGTTATTAGCTTGGTCACGGTCGGAGCCCATTTGCGTCCATTTGCATCTGGGCTGAAACCTGCAGCTGAGAGCATCTCGGCGATGTATAATGACCGGTTGTCACAACAACACGGGAGGTGGCCCCGCCGGCAAAATGACGGCCCTGTCACTCCTCCGCAAAGACGAAATGCTGGCAACCTGTAATTCCCCTCCCAGCGGCTCTTCCTTCCTGCCTGCCGCCTGGTTAAATGGCACTTTTGAAGGAAGTAAATCCACAAAGTTGTGTTTAATAACATTGCCTGAGCCAAATGTTTGACGGGGTGAGGTGTGTTTGCGGGGGGCGTAGAGTGAGAGGCTCACGGGGTTAAGAGGGATTTGTCATTTGTTTGTGCTCGCAGGCCCTAATCTGCTCATTGAAACATCCCATCTTTTCAGCTAGCCATGCTCAAAGTAAATGACAAACAATTAAACAGTGCGTGAAGAGGAAGCAAGGCAAGGTGGGCTGCTGCTGGCTCAGTGGTGTTGGATCGCTTCTGATCATTTTCATCTTTTCTTACTGTGGTTTTTTAGATATTTTTTAAACCACTAAGGCTTTTGAAATGTGAACTGAGGGAATTGGCACATATTTGTGTGTTACATGTGTGTTCAGAATTCACATTTTGCATTTCCTACAGTTACATACATCCCAGCATTATCAGGGAAATTAACCATTATTTCTCAGGTACTCGATCATGTATGGTTTTTTCAAATGAAACATTGCACCTCCCCGTCTGTCCATCTGTCTACTCCAAACTCACTCCGACAATTCTCTAACAGAAAAGTAAAACTCCAGAATAGATTTTACATTGTCTATAATGAGTCAAACACCAGAGTGACTCGCTTGGGTTGCAGCCTCCTGTCTCTGCAGATGTGAAGTGAAGTGACACATTGATATGCAGGGAAAAAAACCCACTAAACACTAAAATGCACAACCAAGGGCCTCCCCAAAAGGCAAACACATAACTAAACCTGTGCGAAGAAGAAGCAGTGGGGAAATTAGCGACAAAGCATTATAATTTGTCACTGATGCATAAATCTTGCTGACGTGCTCAGTCACTTTAATGGTGCCGCTGCTGCTCGGTGGAAGGCTGTGCAAACTTGCGCAGTTGAAGAAAAACAGAAAAACTATATGTTCGAACATCACCTTATTTGCATAATTTACCAAAAGCCAATGAGGCAGCTCAAGGAGTGCGGGTGATAGTAATAAGTGTTTGGGAAAGGCAGAAAGATCACTAATGGTTTGCCTATGGGGATTTCTCCACGCCATGGGGGAGGAAAATGAGAAATATTTTTCAAACAGCGGGGGTAAAGGTTTTAAAACTAGGAGCACATGGGGAGATAAAGATGTTCCTGCCACGGGGTGCTACGCAGGAAAAATGCAATGGCGAGGATGACAAAAAGAATGCCTTCGTAATTTCGGCATTAAGAGGTAATAATCATGTTTCACCGATGATATTAAACATGGTAACCCGCAAAGCCGGAGTGAAATAGATAAATATATAAATAAAAGTGGAGAGGGAGAGAGGGGGAGGAAAGAGGAGTGGGCCCATCAGGTAGAGGAGGTAAGGAGGTGGTGGGTGGGGAGGTGGCAGAGGGGATGGGGGTGGGTGGGGGTACTGGGCTCTCATCACCAACTCTGTGTGAGAGTAAACAAAGAATGAGGCGAGTGGCTGAGGAAGAGTTCGGAGATCACGACCGAGGAGCAGATCTGTGGCTCCCTGCTGGGCCCTGCTGTAGAAGGAAGCTGAAATCATCTGGTTAACACACGTGCTAAACATCCAGGCACGTACAGAGAGAGAGAGAGAGAGATTTTTAAATTGTATGTTCAGTACAGTACGGCATGTATATGAATGCCTTCCATGATGATGATGATACAGTGTTGGCTAGAGGCTAGAGCAGTAGTTTTTGAGGCTCTATGACCATGGATATGTGAAAACATGCATTCAAATACAAATCAGCATTATCAATACTAATGTTTCTTACAGGCCTAACACTACTATCACTGCTCAGCTCAGTGTGTAACAAACACCAAAGACAGACACACAAGCAGAAAACTACAGAATAGCGTTCTATGCATGTGTTGTGCTGAGGACAAGAGTTGCAGCAAGAGCTTGGTGAATGTCAGCGGACGCCTGCCTCCAACTTCCCATGAAGAAAATGATAAGCAGGGAGCCAGTTGAAGCGGCCGGCTGGCACAGTGCATTGTGATAATGACATTTGGGGAGGGATAGTGTTGCAAAGCTGTTAAGCTCTTTCATTGCACCAAGAAGATTAGTGGACGAGATGGGGCTGAATGACAGCGAAGGTAGCGTCCCCAGCCTCGCCTGCTGAAGACTTGGCATGCAGAGGTCCGTTAAAAGCCAAGCGCTCACTTTACACTGAGGACCAATTGTCCTTCACTCGCAAAGTATTGCAAACCCCCACAAAGCAAGGGCATTCTGTTGTTTGTGTCTCTTTTATTTTACTGTTGATGTTGCTGGATTTGCCCTTGTGTTTACCTTTTATTTATTGTATTCCTGCTCTTTTGTGGATGACTTTCATTGAAGTATCTAGGTTTGTTGCCTTTGTAAAGTTGATGTTCTCCCATCATGCCAGTGTGTAGAAGTTTACATACAGCCAATGTCTGGTGAGGCTGTGTTTAGGTTATCTACTCACACAACCCTCTGTCAAACCTCAGCTGGTTACAAAGTCGCCACATTAGGCCTTGTTTGACCGCGCTTAAACAGGAAGCAGGAACTCTAGACAGCTTGTCCTGTTATCTGGGACACTGGCCTGCCATGCTTTAACTCTGTGTCTATTCCCATTATAAGCTTCTGGGGAACAGGGGCTGTCTGCCTGCATCCTCAGTGCATGTGTGCATACATCAATGTGGTGTTGGTTTGTGGTTTTACCCACGTTTCCCCACAGGCTTATGAAAACACTTTGTCCATCTCTTGATGTTCTGTGCCTTGGCCCTTCTCCCTCTGCCCACGCAAGAGTCAATTTTACTTATTGTCTTCTCTGACAGCAGAGGGAATAATGGGGAGTCGGAGAAAGTGTTTTGTCAGTTCTTAAGTGTCTGACAATCTGAATGAAGTTTAGCTTGTGAAGAACAAGAGTGCTTCCTGTTTTTATATTTATTTTCTTGCTGATGGAAAGATGGGAAGGGCCACAGAGAGATGCAGGGAGAGAGCTGAAAATGACAAGATGAGTGACGGTCGCTGAACCCACCAGTGCATTAAAGAAGTCTCCATTTTCGAGAAAGCCTGGTGCTGCGGTGATAGGTGTAAAGGCGGGGCCGGAGAATCAGACACTGACCTCTGGTACATGCCCCCCAGTCCCTCGATGGTCACATACCCTGGAAAATGGTGCATGATGAAATGCGCAGGCTGCCAAAGTGAGACTGATCTCCTCTTGAGGTGACTTTCCTGTCAAACACATTCTCCTGGCCTGTTGACCCCCCCCGAGAAGTTTGACTCGGCTGACGCAGTGCGTCACATTGGATCTACTTGAATTAAGTCATTTATCAACCAAAAATCTAATTCATTTGCTAGTTCCAGCTACTCATATGTAAACATTTGCCTATTTTTCCTTTTATATTGTTGCACATCGATTCTTTATGGGTTTTAGACTGGATTCTGTCCAGTAGGGAAAAAATAGTTATGGCTGGAACCTCCACAACAGTCCATAAGCAAAATTTTATTGTAGTGAAATGCCTGGTGTATGTGAGGCCTCTGGCCTTCCTAAGCTAAAAAGGCTGAGGATTGATGTGTTTATTTATTTATTTGGATCTCTTCTAGCCTAAGGCTAGTCTCTGAGGAGTCCGAGTTTTATAGGTGGTTGTGCTTGTTTGTCTTGAGGACACATTTGACTGTGAGGACACATCTGTCCAGGGTAATGTTTAGTCACAGTTTCTGTCTGAATTCCCAGGTGTGAGCTCACGCTGAGTGCTGTCGGGACGCTGTGGTGCACATCTTCAAAACAGCATGTTGTTGTGAGCTTGGAGGGCACAGTGAGAGAGGAGAGATCAGGTGCTATGTGATGCTTCCAAACATGCACGTGGAGGTGAACTTTGCGCTCAGCTTTGTGTTTAGATGTATTTATTGTTCATGTGTTGTCATCGAGTCACTACAAGGGTATTTTTGTGCACTCCTGGTGTATGGTGGAAAATATTTCTGAAATATCAACATTTTATCCAGCTGTACTACCAAAAATGTAATGAAACTGATTTTGAAATGTTTCAAAGGTTTTCGTTCTTCGTTCTTTTTTAAAACTGGAGGTCTCACCTTACAGCAGCAGAATGGAAGCATGCATGTGTACAAATAAACACACAGTACATCTTCATATGCACAGAGTCATACAATCAGACTTGGCTTCACTCGCCTCAGTAGTTACATAAATGCAGTCTTCTCTGTTGTAATTTGTGGCCTCAGTGGGTTTTTTGTGTTTTTTTTTTATGTGATGTTTATCCCTGCAAACACAGCAAACAGATTCTGTGAGAGCAATGACAGCCGTGAAAAGCATCGGCGAGCACAGCAGGTACTCCTGAGCTCTGCTGTAACAAATACCTCTTAAAGACTCTTATTTAAATGCCCCATCTGCTTTGACAGGTGCTGTTTGAAATCTAACCCCACGGGGGACAACCTTGTAACTTTTTATGCGCCTCTTTGTAACCGCACGAGGAAAAACAACGGGGAGCGATCTCTTTTGTCAGCCTGTCGCACTTTGAAAAAAATATACTGTAGAAAAAGAATGTTAGCATGTGTTTGTGTGTGCGGTGAAGCTGATGGCTTCGAAAACTTTAACTCAAAGATTTCTCTACATGTGGTGACTTTCCACTCTCCATTACTGTCACACACACACACACACACACACACCAAAGCACACACCCTCAAGAGAGCATAATAGTGAAGATCATTTCTTTCTGTTTATGTTTTTATGTTTGTCAGTTCTGCTGTAAAACCCTGATTTGATAAACGTGACCTGCTTGTTGGATTATGACTAACAAACCAGCCCTACCTGCTTTCTCCATGAAGATGAATTACCCGTTTAATAAATAATGACATGCAGTGTGCAATGACAATTACCTGACTTATTTTTCATTTGGAGAAGGGGGTGGGGATGTTGGATGGAAGACACCTTACGCTGTCACGGATGGCAGAGCGTAAACTGCACGCTTTAAGCTTTAATTATCTTGTTGTTTTTGTCTCTCGTCAGACTGGCCCCTGCGCTCAATCATACTGCTGCCAAAGTCACGGCTGCACTCCAGAGACCCCTCCTGTGCCCCCCTTCCCCTTCAGTCCACTACAGCACATTAAGGAGAGATTAATAAACAACATTAATATCTTTCCCCCCTTTGTCCCTCCCTTGTCCTCATTTTTCCCTTTTGTTCTCCAAGGGATGGCTTTTCTTTATTAAATCTCCTTGTCGTCAGGCTTTGTTTGCTGTTAAAGGTTCACCAAAAAGCATTGCATTTAATTGCCAGCCATCCTTGATTGCAAGCTTGTCGGCGTGTGTGAGGCCACCGCCATTAGAACCTCCTGAAGGATAATTGCTATCAGTGTAATGATCAGAGCGCTTTCATGTATCGGGCTCCTCCATCTCCCAGATATGTGCCATTAAGAGCAAGGTTGTCTTTGTTGCAGCTCTTGCTTGGACCCAAGCCCCCCCCCCCCATACACACATACATAAACACACAGTATTCAAGCTTAGATACTTCTAATATACCACAGTGCAGGAGGGTGGTGGTGGTGGGTGTATGGGTGCAGAGAAAACAGTCTTTGCCTTCGCCAACTGATAGCAAACAACTTTTTCCTTTTTCTCTGAATTTTTCACTCCGGTCACCTGTAAAACCACCGTGAACACTTCCGCTGCTGTCACAGTGACATTTTGTGAGAGAAACTCATGGATTTTGGTTCATGTTGTGTTCAGTCTTGTGTTGAAAAAAGGGACCCATCACTTAAAGCCATAGTAAAAGTGCACTGACACTTTTGTATAAAAACACAAACACTAGCTCAAGTGCACACTCTGTCCTCTGATGTAATGACTTTGCAGGATGCATTTTTTTCGGGACATTGTTTCAATTTCCCATCAGATAAGTCTCAGGTGTGTCTTCTCACACCCTAATATGTTTAGTCTGAACTAGCTCTTGAACACAATCCACACCGATGGCTCACAATGAGACAGGAACCGTCCCTGTTAGCCTTCAGCTGATAACGGTCTCCACTGTAATGGCTCTCCATTGTTGTGAAAACACAATACTGTTTCAGCTGTGCCACCCTGACAGCATCACAGGCTGAGGCTGACCTGACTTTGAAGTTTTCTTCCAGTTTTAGATGCCCTCTTCTGCCACCAGCTCTGAATGATTGATGACGTGAGTCAGTGGAGGCCTTAGAGACTGATATCTAGAGAGACCTCCGTACTTTCCTTGTAACAGTTTGATGTACATTTCACTGATACACAAGCTTACATGTCAGTAAAATGGCCCTACTTCCTTTGAATAGTTAGAGCAGGGCTTCTCAAAGTCTGGACTCCAGTTCCAGTCCAGACCGGATGGCAGGTCAATCCAGAGCCAGCCCACAACTCATATTAGGAATGCAATAATACAATGTAATGAAGTGCATGTTTCCTACTTTGATAAAATATGTTTTATACTTACCAATAAATTGTTAGTTTTGTAAAATATAGTTCACTTGACAATTGCTACAGTGATCCTGGCCCAAGAATAAGTCTAAACGTAATTGTTTCCCTGTTTGACATCGAAAACTGCATTTTCAAAGACTAGTGGACAGAGAAATACACGTTCATTTTGCCCCAATCCAGCTTGAGGCTCTTGGGTTTGATTTGCACAGAGACTGGGGACAGCAAAACTTGGACAGTTCAAATCTTCCTATGAATCAACAAACAAGTTGTTTGTGAGATCTGTGGCACAGCAAGAGAGCGCTGCTGCTGAAGCCTCAGACACTCAAACTATGGCATTTTTTTCCCACTAGGCTTGAATGTACAGTATTTTGTCTCAGACTGCTTTAAACTTGTAACGTACACTCATGGGCCACTTTATTAGCTACACTGATATAATTGTATGCACTCTACTACAACACTTCAGTCTTAACATTTGTGTTTATGCTCAAAGCTCAAAATGTTTCAGTTTTTGCTGAAATTGTCACGAATCTATAAATTCAATGATATGTTTATTATTGAGGTGGCGCTGTACTGGACTATGTTATATTCAGAGGTGTCTCTGTATTTTTGTCCTCCCCGGTTACATACATGAGAAGGTCAGTTTGAGAACCCCTGATGAGTTTTACTGTCTTGCTTTGTTAGAGCAGCCCCAAATTTTCTCCCGCTTCATCATTAACAGTTTGAAAACATTAATGAGCTGCAAGAAAATGTTGTGTTTTGGTAGTATTTTGGGGGCACTGTCACAAAATCTGCAAATATAAATACATTTTTTGCAGTAAATTCTAATCTGATTTCAATGTGTTCTGTATTTAATTAATTTAATTGAAGGAATAACAATACACCAGGGTAGTGTTGATCTTTTTCCATTTTTGGAGTCCAAACAAACACAAGCTTGTCACAGTCAGAAAATACCTCCCGCTGTGTGATTTACTACAGGTTTGAGTCATAGACCCCTGCTGTTTTTAGAAAAGCATTAGAACAGGCTCACAGACACGCTGCCTTACAGGCTGACAGCTGACAGCTAATGAGCTAAACCATCATCACATCTCAGACGTTTGTTCACTCTTTCTGGCCAAGTATAATTTATTCACGTTTTGCAAAGTTGTAGTACATGCAGATTATCCTCTTCCCGACTATTTATTTGATTGTAATCATTTATTCTTTTGGAACATATTCTGCTCATTTTAACAGATTTTCTCACCTGTAGGCAGTGGACCAGTTTGTAAACTTGGCCCGTTTTCCCCTTGGTTTGGTTTTCTTTCACACAGAAAAATCCAGGAGAGCCAAAATCATGTGAGAACATTCCCTTTGCTCACTGGTTAAAGGAGTCTGGGGCCAGAACAACAAAGTGAACACTGAAGAAGATCCGTGTTTTCTACTGGTGAATAGGTCCATGAAATAAATTTGCTCTGCAACATGGAGAAACAGCATAATTCACATTTGCTCATGACAGTGAGATTTTTTTTGGGCAATAAACTAAATAAAACTTTGCGAACCGAGCACCAAATATACTTTGAGTAAAGGTATTGAAAATACAATATACTGCTTCATACTTTGCAGCCCACAGTTGACTGAGCAGAATAATCGAGCGAATATTGAGCATATACAATGACATGCTGAACCACTTAGCTCTAACTTCGATTACACCCCTTGTAGTTGGTCCAGATCAAGGTTGGATCATGTTCGTGCCACAAATGTACTGCTCCAGAGTTCGTTTGGAGCCGTACCAAGACTGCATCCAGGAAAGGATCTCGGTGCAGTTGTTTTGGTCCACATCCGAGTACAATTGCTGTGTTCACACCTGAACAAACAAACCTCACCAAAGGGGAAAATGAACCACGGTTTGATTCAACTGGACTAAACAAGGCAGGTCTGAAAATCTACTTAACATCTTTCATTCCTCTTATATTTTTTGCTTAGTCTGTTTCACTGATATGGTCAAATCAAGTGAAGTAACTGTCAAGGGTTGGTGTACTTTACATCTTGACTTTAAGAAAGTCATTTTTGGCTTTTTCTGCTTAAAGGTCGCCACAGCTAATCGTTACACTGACAACTCGCATGTTGACATTTGGCACATGTTTTACGCCGGATTCCCTTTTTGACGCAACCCTGACTCGAACCTGGGCATTTAATGAGCTTAATTTAATTTAACCTTTATTTTACCAGGAAGCTCCACTGACATCAAGATCTCTTTTTCAAGGGAGACCTGGCCAAGATGGCAGCCACACATACTTGTAGTTTAGTCTTGTCAGGTCAGCTGTAACTGTTCAGGTCTCCTCCAGTCTAGTCACTTCATTGGTGTCATTGTAAAGTTTATTCTAAAGCAGTTTTCTGTTCTATTTTTGTCTGTTCTCATCTAGCTGTACACTTTGTATAGTGTGTTTATCATTAGTTCGACTCTGCCGTCACTACATTTAATGGAAAAAAGAGACATTTCTTTTTTCTTGCTTTTTTCACTCCGAATGCCATGAACGTGACAGGCAGAGAGACGTCTGTGGGGCAGATGATGTCATTTATTGATAAGCTCATGGCCTCTCCGCCAACAGAAGGACCATGTCATCATTTTTGCCTTGACGTATCCAACCATTTACCATCACTGCTCACAGCCTTATCAAACAAATGGAGATGTAAAAAGAAATGAACAGAGTGCAGATCTGATTTTCTTGGATTGGAAACAGAGCATTTTTGGTGCAGTGAGTCATCGTGCATGTCCCACTTCCTTTTGATGCGCGGTACAGAAATGATACAAATTGCATTTTGCCCCTGTGAAATACAATAAGCGGTTGGCATGATGGAGAACATATTAATTTATTAGCATGAAGATTTAAGTGAAGGGCTCCCATCCTTATCTGAAGGGATTCATCAGCTTCTTTTTGATAAAATCTGCAAAGGGGAGAAGCACCAGCAGTGACAACGATCCTTCTGTAACTCCGACTCCAAGTGGCCTGATTTACAGACTTGCTGATTCTATTGAGATGTCGATTAACTTTGAAAACAAGATTGAGAAAACAGAATTTGTGTTTGTTAAAAGTCATATACCGATGGGCATTTCTTATTTATTGAGTGAGTTTGACCAGAAATAAATTCTATTTACTTCTCTTCTTTTCACTGTTTTGAAGTTTAAAACTGTAGCACATACTATATGAAGTCAGAGTACTCTTAACTTTTTAACTCAGTAATACTCATAAGCAAATATGATTTAAATAGAAAGAAAATAGACATAATCCACTTGGTTATTGGCTGTAGTAGCCATAAGTGAGATACATTTCCACTAGGAACATGTTTTAACACACTGCTTTATAAAGGCCACAAGCTTGTTGACAGTCACCCAACTTTTCCATGTTGCATTTGAATGTTTTTTATTTGCTAACAACTGATGCATTTAAAGGTTGAAGCAGTTTCCTCCCCACCACACTTTATCCCTTTGTTTGGTTGAGATCACTAATTACAAACAAATCAGAGCAGCACTGAGAGAAAGCTTCTCGTTGACCTGGAACAGATTTCCTCCCTGCCTTGGTCAGTGAATGGTCATTGCAGCAGAAGAGAGGGTGTTGGCCTTGAACATTTCACCCCATGACTGCAGTTGGATCTGGAATATGTTTGGATGCCAGAAGATTTTTAAGGGTCACAGCCTTGAGTAAACCGCCATGACCTTTGGGCATTGCTGGCTGAAACTTTGTTGGTTAATGAGGGTTTATTCTATGGATGGTGGAAGGAATAGGAATTTGTTTTGGATGTGCTTGACTCTTGAGAGAAGTTATTGGAATGGTGTCATTTGAATAAATATTACACATCAAAATCACAAATTTGTGATTCTACATTATATTACACTATTAATACTGTATGTGCCTGTTAGGTTGGGTGTGGTGTGCACCTCAGATAGCAGACACAGAAACTAGAATGGAAAGAACTATAGAAAGCAGTTTATTAAACAAGAAACAGGTTATGCTGAGTGGCAGGACGTGCAGCAGGCAACAGGGGACCGGTAAGGCAAGGAACCAGGAGGACGGGCAGGTGAGATGACCGGAGGGACCCAGGAACCAGAGGACGGGCAGGAGCAGGAGATGGAGGTAGCAGAGGAGATGACAGGTAAGCAGACCAACAGTGGCCAGTCAGGCAAACAGAGTAGACACTGGAGCAGGGCACAGCACATGAAGTGGCAACAAGAACTCAAAAAACAACTTAAATACTCAGAGCAGGTAAAAAAAATAGAAAACCAGCCTGGAAATGTGGAGGAAACATGGAGCGTGTCAGTGTGAACAGTAGAGAAGTCCGGTAGAATCAGCAGGAGCTGGGTGAAGATCAGGGAGGGCATGTCGAGGCTTGTAATCGCCAATGCACCAGCAGCGAATGAGTGGAAAACAGGGTGTATGAGGCAGGACCAGGAGATAATGAGCGGCAGGTGAATGGCATGATGGCTGATTATGGTGGCAGAACAGTGGGGAGAGATGGGGCAAATGCAACACGAAATACAGGAAATGAAGCTAAATTGTAACGATGCCATAATCCCGATCGAGTCATTTAATCAAATCTGGTTGTACTGCGTTTGTAGTCGACTGCAGCACCCAAAACAGATGCTCCATCTGTTGCATGAAGAATGACCTCATGCATTCAAAGAAGATGTTGGATAGATGGATGGATGTGTATGTGAGAGAAGGGAGAACACTTTTGCTTTTACCCAAGGTTAATATGATGTGACAGGCCAGGGTTTCCACCTGAGACTGTGTAATTGCATTTTGCCATGTCAGTGTCTAGTAGATTTCCCCAAATCCTCCGCAGACAGCTGGACAGTGCTGTAAAACTTCATCTTGCAATGTTTTTGCAGTATTTTAATAATAATAATAATAATAATAATAGTAAGGCCTGGACCTTACTTTGTAAAGTGTCGTGACTTTTGTTGTGATTTGGCGCTATACAAATAAAATTAAAATTGAATTTTGTGAGATTGGTGTGACCCCCTCCCCCCATCAACTTTCTGTTTTGTTGTTGTACTTTGTGGTTCAGTGATTTCAACAAACTGCTAAACTTGGAGCCACGAAAATGCCCATGTGCTCTCTGCACATCCCTCTTTTGTTCTTTAGAGGAGCAAACATGAAGAAACTGGTGCAAAGGGAAGTTTATTGTGTGTGCCATGCAGTAGATGAGGCACAATGTACACAGCCTGAAGGCCTGTGTTATAGCAATGCAGGATCAGCACTCTTACAAATTGTGATTTATATCCTTTCATTTAATAATTTCAGATGCTATTGTGTCATTTATGAAGAAAATAATAGACATTTACTACAAGATAGGACAGGAGGGAAAAAGAGTCTGCATAACTGCTTTTAATAGAATAAATCCTGGCAAAAGTCAAAAGAGGAAAGAAAATGAAGTAAATTTGAAGTTTTTTTGGTCCATCATCAGAACCCATTTGTAAAGGTTTAACATCAGTTAGGATAGCATCAGTTTTGCAAAGAAGGAATGATTATGACACATTAATACAAGGAAATGTTTTTCTGATGGAATTTTAATTGAAAGTAATCAACTAGAAGTTCACAGAAAGCTCTTTGAGGAGGTCTTTTCAGTGCATGTACATTAAATAGGAGACCACATACCTGCATGGCTGTGAAGAAACATTAACCAATGTCATAATTTAGGACTTTTAACCATTTGAAAAAAGATGTTGAAATAATTGACATTTTAATGATGATTTATTGATCCCATATACCTTCGGCCAATGTGAGGCCACCGTGTATGTGTTAATTGCGTTTATCCAGCACCTCAGAGGTACAACTGAGGTTAGCCGTAATCCAACATCAGATGTCAGCTATTTTACCCTGGCCTTCACCATACACTCAGCTTACTTGCCTTTTTTCCATTTTGGATGTGGTCTGAAGGGAATCCATTTTGACAGAAAACCCTGTAATTAAGTGTATTGCTTTGCCCTCTCACTAAGCTAATGGCTGTATTTTGACAGTGTTAATTGTCATAATTGTCAGAATGGTACCTCTGACACTCAGCTTGGAGATGTCGGCGAGGAATTGTTGCGCATTGATGAAAGCGTTGTCATACATACTTCATCTCAACGAGCTAATGCGGTCTGCGTCTTGCCTCTCCCCGTCGAGCTTTATGGGACGCTGCAGTGTCGGCTTTCTAATTGCCTCTAATGAAACGCCAGCGAGGGAGGTGATCGACTCCTATTTAGATCTCAGTCTTTACATACAGACAGAGAGACAGATGGAGACAAATAGATGGGGAGAAAAGAGATGGAGGGAAAAATCTTAGTTGAGTACACTCATGTTGAAGCAGAGAATAAAGTAAAAGAAATGGAGGGAGAAGGGTTCAGGGAAAATCAAGGCCTTTTTAGATATGTAACGAATACATGCTGATTAAGGCTTAACCTCCTCTCAAAGTAGTGTTGTGAAACTTGAGACAGTGATATGATTTCACAGTGAACTGCTGCAGGGCTGCCTGGCTACTTGTGCATGTTTTTAGTTTTAAAAGTGGGTTGCCATTGTAATAGAGAGGTTCAAACAGCAGATGGTGCTGTGCATGGCTGCCTGTCTGCACCACAACACATCACAGCCAAGTTTCTGCTTCCAAAATGTGACACCTCCTCTTGCCAGGTATTTAAACACTGGAAATGATGAAAGCATCCATATAACAGATAAATTCAATGATTGATTTGATCTCTTAACAAGGAGAAAAATCAACATACTGCAATGTCAAACTCAGCTTGTGATAAATTAACTTCAAGAACCTGGCTAGTAGAGACACTGTTGAAGCTGAAGCTCAGATTTTTCAGAGAAATTAAGCCCAAAATTAAGTGTGTAAATTAAATCACAAACATGCCTAAAAGAAGTTCAGTATACTAAAAACATACTGTAGACATCTTTTCACTGTTCTGTTTGCAGTCTTTTTGATCTTGCTTATAGAGAAATGTTGCCTTGCCACACCATTTCAGTTCAGCTAAAATCTGATTTCCCCTGAAATGAAACATGAGTATGAATAATGAGCTGAATCTCACATATATCTAGTATTATTCCTTCCCTTGCATCCTCCAGGTAGGGAAGCCCTGCTTTAGAAGGATTTAACAATGAACTTGAAGTTATGAACTTTGCTTGGATACAACTTTGAGATGTTGAAATAGCTCCACAAACGGCCATGGAGGTGGAAACCAAAAGTCAGAACACAGGAAGAGTCGTCTCTTAATTCACTGCAGTAATCCAAGTGCAATTATTGCAGCAGCCACAATAACAACAACAGGGTCACAGAACAGATAATATGCACTGGAGGTTCAAAGGCAACGATTTAGATGAAACTGTGTGCGTGCTGGTAAACAGCAGCCGGATTATCCGGAGGAGAAAAATGGAAGGAGAGGCGAAACGAGACATAGATGGAGGGTGGCTCCTCGGAGAGCTCGTCTCTCCTCAGCTCAGGTCCAGATAAGAGAATTATGGCATGACAAGGAGAATTGACAGAGCTCCTAAGTCTGTTTATTAGCAAGCTCACTTCATCAGAAACCAAGATCAGGTTGATAACCAGCCCTCCCCCTCCTCCTCCTGTTAGAGAGTAAATAAGCATTGGTTCTTCTTCATGGCTTTGTTTTTGGAAACCTTTTCTCTCCAACCTGGGTGAGAGTCATAATCGCTGTTTAAATGGCGACAAAGTGTCAAGAGCAGCAGGAGAAAGGCTAAAGGGAACAAAAAAGCACCACTAAGGGTTTTTTTTTTTTTTGAAAGATTGATAAATATGGTAGAATCTCAATTAGGAGTCGGGCACGAACGCAGATATTAAAAATTTGGTCAAGAATCTAATTAGCTGGAGGTAATTAAACAGTCTCACACAGGGTCATTAATCTTTCCTGTGGACCTTTGATGTTTTGCACACTGTCTTGCAAGTCATTAATAAAATTCATAACGTTTTTCTTTGTGGTGTTTTATCATGGCTGTTTCTTTCCCCCTCCTCTCTGTATCCTGCCTCCTCCTCCTCCCACTCTTCCCTGTAAGAGAGCCCAGTGCAAGTGTCAACACATCACAAGGGCCTCTCCTCTTGAGTTAATTTACTTTTTGTGCATATTACATATTAAAGTTGCACGCACTGTGACCCCTCCCACCCCAGCATCCCTCAGCCCCCCTCCCCACTCCTCCACCACCACTCTTCTTTCTCTTTCCTTCTTTTTTTTGAGAGCACAATTACAGCGGCAGATCAAATTAAATTCTTCTGCAAGCACAGCTCATTTGGAGTGTAAAACATTCCTCGGCAGTGTGCAGCCGAGTGTGCGGCGTGTCAGCGCCTTGCAAGAAGGGAAGAGAAGAAAACAGAATTGTGTGGCCATTGTGTCCCCCGTAATTAAATCCCCACAATCAGTCCATCTTAAATCAGTCACGCCGTAAATATGAAAAGGGGCCAGGATGAGCTTGAGTACTTACTTGGCCGTCAACACAGCAGGGTAATATATGTTATGTAAATGTGTCAGAGATTATAATGGTGCCGGCTGACACGGCAACAGCGCAGACATAAATATGATGCTTTAAAAGAAAAGTGTGTGTGTACATGTTGTGTGTCTGGTAGGTTTAAATTTCTGTGTGGAAAAAGTGCATTTGTATGTGCATGTACAGACAAACTGTCATGGACAAACAATGTGTGTACGGTATGTATGCAGAGTGTTTTGAATAAATGTATGTGTCTGTGCATGCACGTGAGAAAGGGTTTGCTTGTGTGGCTGAGGGTGTGAAATGAGCAGTGTGTGTATTTAGTATAACTGTGTGTTTGTGAGTCATTTGTGTGTGCACATAAATACAAATGTAAAGATGATGTCAAGTGTGCAGAGAGCCATATATGTACACTGGGTGGAGCTGTATGTATGTATCTATGTTACCAATGAGCAGTCACTGGCCCCACTAACCTGCCCAGTGGTTGCTCATTTGTTGTGTCCTGATGTTCGTCTTTTCTCTCTCCTCCGTCTTCTCTCCCCAGCCCGTTGAGGCAGACAGCCGCCCACCGACAGCCTGGGTCTGTTGGAGGGTGTAGGTTTCTCCCATTAAAGGGAGTTTTTCCTCCCCACTGTTACCAAGTGCTTGCTCAAGGGGGATTTGTAGGGTTTTTCCTCTATAATACTGTAGGGTTTAGACCTTTCCATATAAAGTATAGATGGAAATACAAATAAATTTGAATTGTATGTTTCTACTTCCTATACTTTCATATATATTTAGTAACATACTTACAGTATGTGACAAAAAAGTCTAAAATATGTTTACTATTCTGTCTGTGTGCAGGTTGAAGCATCCACAGGCATGTACTTCGTGTTTGTGTGTGTGTGTGTGTGTGTGTGTGTGCAGAAAGCAGTTAGTGAGTGACATTAATGTACAACTATCATGGTGCGTGAGTCAGTGTTGCTGAACCCCAGGAGAACATGTTTCATCACTGACAGCTCAGAGTCATTGTGAACAAAACAAAATGCATTAGTTAGTCTGCTGAGTAAAACAAATCTAAAGAGCATCTTTTTAAACAAGCACTGTTAAAAGTAATATGTGAAAAGATAGATGTTTCTGGAGCTTAGGTCTATGTTTGTAAAAATTACAGATTTTAGTAACAAATTGATCTCCAGTGGTGGATGTGTTGACAGACCTTTGCAATTTTGGACACTGATAATAGCAAAAGCTTGTTCTTTGCAAATAGTAAGAGAACTGCTTTCAAAGGTGGTTTCTGTATAGTGTTATTTCCTCTTATGTTGTTACTGTAAAGGTTCAAATCAAATCACAACAGCACAAATAGTAAAGACTGGTCCATACTCACCAATGTACTCATATGACTTCCTTTTTTTTTCTTTATAAAACACTGTTCTCATTCAGCAACTACTTCTTTCACTTTTTCTCTGTTGAACTGCTCAGTGAAACTCACCATTTCCCTCTAGCATTTCACATTAAAAGCCTACGAGGAAAATTGAATGCTTATGCCCTTTAGGACTCTGCAGTGTTTTTATTGTGAAACACCTGATAGGAAATTTCACTGAAAGTTGCATGGCACAACTCTTTTCTTGAATAATGAAGTTGCAGAAATGAACATTATGATGAATTAAAGTCAACAGCTCAACATGGAGGAACTGAGTTTGGAAGAGGGAGCTTTTCTTCTAAATGTATTGTTATACACTTACAAGGATGAAATTTGAAATGCAGGCCTGTTTGCATTATACAGTCCATGGGCTATTCTGTATGTAAACCTAGCTAAATCAAATGCAGTCTGCTACTGTATATTAGCCATGTATTAAATCCTCCCTTTCTGAAAGTTGTAATGCTAAATTTTATTTAAACTACTTTAGAGCAGTATTCACTCAAACTGAGGGTCATTTTGGAGGTTGTACTTTGTAGTGTTGTTGTTTTGTATTGTGTTAGAGAAATGTTATTAAGGTTCTGAATTATTTTACAAATGGAAAGAAACAAGCAGTAGTTTGTTAAAAGTTTGCATTCCTATGGTGTTGTCTTCTTCACATACTCCAAACTAATAGTGGATGTTCACTAGATGAGGCTTTGACAAGATTTGGTCCCAATTAGCAGATGGAGGGGGGCAAAACTCTCATATTATCCTTTGACTCAGAGTTTTCTCTCTTATTGCCCCAGTCAAGAGAAATTTGGATGAGATGGAAAAGTATGCGCCTAATTAGCTGAGGACTTTGAAAATATCTCAGCGTCCAACACTAACGTTTAAACACAGGATAGGATTCACAGAATGTTTCTTGTGTTTTGCTAAAATGTGAGTAGAAAAAAATCAGAATATGAGTTTTTACTTCTAAAAGCATAATTTCTCTACAGGACTTTGAAGCTTTACTCTTTTTGTTTGTAGTATGTTTCTCAGCTGAGGTGTTTATACAGTGTTTTATATTTAAGAAGCAAAAAAAGTACATGTATAATAGTATCAGGTGTATGATTTTGTCTTTGAGCCATTATTTATAATAATAATAATAAAGATAATAATAATAATAATCACCTTTATTTGGCCAAGTATGTTAGACACACAGGGAATTTGTTTCCGGTACAGAACCGAGGCAGCCATCTGTGGCGCCAACTCACACCGATGGCTCTAACCATCGGGGGCAACTTGGGGTTTCAGTATCTTGCCCAAGGACACTTCGACATGTGGACTGCAGGCACTGTGATTCGAACCCCCAAGATGACTGCTCTACCCACTGGACTGCATTCGCCCCAATATTTGTAATCCGTGTCAACAATTTGAGTTAATAGAACCCAAATTATTATTTACATTTACATGAAAGTCATCACAGTAAACTGCAGTTCCAAGATGTGCTGCAAAGAGATGCAACACTTTTTTTAATATGTCCTGATTTGACATGAATGCAATATTGTTTTTTGTCTCTCAACAAGTTGTTCTAATCTAGTGCTCAAAGACCACAGTGTTTCATATTGCACCAATTAATGCAATAACAACCTTAGTGCACACACAGAAGCTGGAGAAACGGTGTAACAGAAATCATGATAACTGTCATCAGTAATGACAGTAGTCCCTTGTTGTACTGTATATTTAAATATTATATGGTGGTAGTGCATGGTGCAAAATGTTGGTAATGTTGCTATGGTGTTATAAAGGGAGTGTATTTCTATTTTGCTTTTGGAGGTAAAAAAGCAACGCTACTTCCTGTATGTCTTGCTACTTTTAGTTCTTCAGGCAGAGGGAAAACATCCCTGTTTACTTAATCCTAAGACGTGTCATACACAGTGTTGTAAACATTGCTGTTCCGTAATCTGTCATTACAGTATAGTACATTTACAGTAAATCTTTGTTGCATTTATTTAAAACATTACCTTAAACCACTTTGTAATAAGAATGAAAACAGTACCCTTGTTAACTGTAAAATTAGGTCTTCGATGTAGCAACTTCAAAATCCGTACTGATTGCTGAAAGCACTGTCTTTATACAAAACCTTGAGAACCTCTGCTGCTATTGTGACCTTAGGCTGGTGATAGCTGTCAAGTAAGTGCATGTAAACCTACAGTAGCACACACAGTAATGTAATGAGCAGTCTTTACTGTCAGCAGACGAATCAGTAACAAAAAGGGGGAAACATTAAGTTGGACCTCCCAGTGCTCAAGCCTTTAAGCCTGCACAATTGATAAATAACAATTATTATTTTCTACATTCACAGTAGCTATACACTGACAGACATATGACACAGAAAGCCTTGCCTCAGCCAAAAGAATACTGAACGATCCCATGATAAGAGCAGACAGCGATGCCAGGTATGCTAGCTCCTTCTTGTCCTCCACCCGGCTTCAGTTGCAGAGGTCATGCATAGTGCAGCTGGGCATGGGAGAAGCAGTCTGCAGCTGTTATGTCATTTCCTGTTGTGTTTCCTTTTGACCTCCTCTGCCATAATAAAGGGGAAAAAATCCACTTAATGGGCAACTTTCACAGGGCAAAGAGGATAAACCAAGAGGGAGCATTTAAAACTTCTTTATACTGAGGAAAAAACCATGGTGGTGATGGGAAAAGGGCAGTGATGGGAGTGACTGGGTAAAACAAAACAAAACCAAAGAGCATTAAAGATAAAAAAAATGAAAGGCCAAATGTTGGTATTTCTGATACAGTATTATTTTTTCACAAGTATGCATGAGATGCTTATAGCGAGATAATCTGTCAAGAGTTGCCTTTCATCCTCTCTTGTACCTTTTTAACCATCTGGTATTTATGTGGAAAACACAGCCCCAGCACCCCCATCCACCCGAGGCCCTGTCTGTGTCATCCTCCCTTCTTTTTGCAGATGGGAAAATGAAGTGGTGGTACTGCTAAATATAAACTGTGGCAGCACCCCTCAAAGGCGCGCTTCATACAGTAGCGGGGGGCTGAGGGAGGTATTCGCTTACCTGATAAAATGACGATCTTCGCCGCTGAGAGTGCAGGCAGATAAAATTATTTTGAGTGGAAGCACAATGGCAGAGGTGCTTATGTTAATCCTGACACTTCTTTAAAAAAAAGCGGCAAATAAGATAAGCTCCTGCCTCAAGGTGAAGAACAAGAAGCGGGGAGGAGGGAGGCCCCTGCCGTCAGCAACACCACCATATGAACGATTCCTCCTTTAGCCAATTTCTCTGTCATTGCATCCCTGTCCAAGTTTGTGTCAGAGCATTTATTTGCATAATTCACACCTACTCCCTGCATCCCCCCCTAACAAACAATATCCTCCCTCTGTCCCTGCAGGAACAAGGAGCACTCACAGATCAGACCTGTAGTTGTAAAAATATTTCTCAGGGGAAGGAGGGAATATTTCTCATTGGTTGAGGTCAAATTTGGTGGGTGGAGCTTGGTAGACGGTTGTCAAAATGTGAAACTGAGCATGGATGTAATATGAGAGCTGGCACCTTCACTCAGAACTACTACTGTGATCAATCAGACCATTCAGACTACTGCATATCATGATTTAGAATACGCTTTTTAAGCTCCCATAAACGTATACACACAGCTACCGCATTTGCGTATATGGAAAAACTTGAACACAAAACTTGTCGAGCGGTCAGTCTTACTGTATATCATAATGTTAAAACACACCTGGCTCAAAACTGGTCCTATAAGCTCTGACACACACTGCACAGTGAGGAGGAGCCAAAATACTAAGTTTCATATTATCACCAAGCTTTTTTAGCTCCTTTCATTAAGAAGTCAACCAGTAGTGACTCTAATCTGTCTCTGACTAAAATGCTAACAAAGACTTTGACATTTATGTAGCATTCTCCTCACCTTGTTTGTGATCCTCTTGAATAGGTTATGTAATCGTTAGGGGACAATTTGTTTTGTGCTTTGAGACTACTGATGCCTGTGTTTTGTTTCCTCCTTTGCTGTCATGTTTTAGGGCACCCAGGAGAGCGGCTCTCTGGGGACTGTGGTTGCTTACTGGCAGCAGCCTGGCAGGTATTTTCCCACACAGTTTGTTTTGTTTAACATGGACATTTTTTTTCTGTCTGTCCTTGTTTATTTCCTCCCTTATGTTTTCCTTGTTTTTAATAGCAGCTTTTTTCACTTATTTCCTGTTTGCTTGCTTGTGTCATAATTTCCTCTTTCTCTGATTCTCTCCTTGTGTTCTGTTTTTCTGCATTTCTGTCTTTCTTGCACTTCTCTTCCTCCCATTATAATGAGATGGGTTGGAGGAGGATTTTAACATTTTTTTTGTTTTTAGCTGTGCCAACGTTCTTATAACTAGCATAATTAAACGTGCTTGTTAACAATGGCAGCTAATGAGGAATACAACAGTATTAACAATAGGAGCTGATTAGACAAAGACAGGCTGATAAAGCTCAGCGGAGAGCCCAGTCGGGGTTTCTCTACCTGAAGACACCTGTTCACTGAAAGTACTTGAGACATAATTGCTATAGTTGTAGCTAAGTCATCACATCCTTTATCTCTTCGAGGTAAAAATCAAGACAAGGTGCCTTTTTTGTACTTGGCAGCTTTGTGGCAGTTAATTATAGTTATATCTAAAGTATTTTTATTTGTCTGTGTTTTTGTCTTGCAGTCATAACAGTCACAATTCTGCTGCATGCAATGATGCAGTAAAACAAGTACTGCGTTTTTATTCATACTCTAAAACTGAATCATGTTGGCATCACAAATCAAGATGAATCACTAGAATATATGTCAAAATCAACCTACCAGCATTTTCTTCTCCACATGTCACAAACAGTGTAGAGCTGTCTCACTCAGACCGACTCCATCTTTTAAATCTTTATTGAGATTCAGCCAGAAGAGCCAGTCTCTTTGCTTTTTCACATTCATTTTACTTGAGTATTTTCACCTGGGAGCTGCCCAGTACAACCACAGCCCTCTGCTACTGCCCACTGGGGGCTGAACTGAAGCAATTTGGGAGCATTCAAGCATTTACCAACAAGCCTGCAATGTATTAATATGTTTGACATGGACAGCATGTTGCCCTGGGAGAGAACAGTGCTGCCCTGTATAGACAAACAGCAGTAACTGCTTGTTTGTAAGTCACGATGAGCCTTTGTTGCAGGGCCCAGAAAGCACATACCTGTAGGCCATATACCATATAAGTGCTGGACATACATTGAAATTGTTACCAGAATGGCAGATTTAAGTTTGGAGATCAGAAGTGATCTGTTGGTGCCGAGGGTTGGAAGATCTTTTAATAATAATTGAGAAGGGCTGCAGATCTTCTCTCTGTCATATTTGACAGAATAAATGTGGATTGTTTTCTAAATGAATGACTTTAGAGTGTAATGATTTTCCAAATTGTTACTTATCCTAATCACTTGATAAATTAATAGATGCTCCGCTGTTCCAGTTGCACCTGTTAGTTGGAAAATAAAATATCTCAACACCAGCAAACAACTGAAAAATTAGTCCAGTGTATCATGAATGATGGTGTGTTTCACAGTCATTGTAGGTCTGTAAAGTACAGCTTTCAAAAGCCTCCTGTTTAACCCCGTTTTAAATCTGTGTTTCAGTGTTTTAATCATAGAAAATATAATCATGGATTTGTTGTGAAGCAAAACAACAAAACCACTTAAAATGTATTATGTGGCAGTTTGCCCCTGCTGTGTATGTTAATCTTACCCAAAGTAAAGTGCACCACAGAGATTATGTACACCATGTTGAGTTGAAACCTTTTGAGTGATACAATAGTGCATTTACAGAGAGGACCAGCAACCTGACATACAGCAAAGTACTTCTGAAAAGCCCTAAAATAGAGTCTGTGGGGAAATGAAGGAGGCTACAGATAAGAGTCCACTTGTAAAACATAATTATATCTCCATTGCTGGGATGTGCAGCCGTTGAAAGGAATGCATTTAACCTGTGATTCATGCATAGCAAGAAGTTGTTGAGGGGAAGAAAGAACACCAGTTAAATTGTGGAGGTAAGAAGCCTTGAATAAAGCGTAGCTAAGGTCAGAGCATCTTATAAGAACAATTTGATTCGGTGCTCGTCTTTTCTCCTGCAGGCATTTTCTTCAGGGAAAAGGATTATATCTCTCTACTTTTGCTGCTCCCAAAGGTCTAGTGGTATTAAAATCCAGTGAACAGGTTTGGGCCTGAGTAACTCCGCAAAGTAAAAGGTTGAACTGTCGACTTTGTTTCGTGTCACAACTCTCCAAACCTTTTCTGTCTTATTTTCTACTATACACTTGATTGAAATTGAATTCATTCATTCAAAATCGCTTCCTCTGCGAGGTGAAAATCCCAGTTGGCTCTTGTTTAAACTAATTCACAAAGGGTTCATTTGACTTCTGAGGAACTTCCTATTGAGTATCAATACTTTTGTGTATCAAGGAATATTTACAGGGTGGGCCATGGAAAAGTAGCCCGTATACGTGCCACGCTCTTGAGTACACGGGTTGAATTTTATCTTCTCCTCACTGTACACACTGCTTACCTACTTGGTTTCCGCCTATTTTAGTGCAGCAGCAAACAGAAGTGTTGTTTGGCTGCCAGTGCAGGGAGAGTCTCCCAGGCCCGACTGATACTGAACTCCTGAGTGGGAAATCACATCCGGTTCCTCTTGTGCTGGCAGGATATCAAAGCACAGGGACATTAATACATGTTCCTACCTCTTCTTTTTCATTCAAGATAACTACAGTAGAAGCTTGATAGGTTTCTGTACCTATAGTTTATCTGTCCATGAGTGTTTTTAATCTTTGAGCTCTTTATTTGTTTTCTTTTAGGTTATTTAAAGAAGCCTGTAGTTTTCCATCTCTGTTTATTGAAACTACTGTCTAATTACGGCAACGTATTGCTGCCACCATAAGAAAAAATATTTGCTCAGTATCTTGTTATATCAGGAAACCTTTCTTGTTATAACAAGATACTTTTCTTGTTTTTACGAGATACTTTCACATTAAAATGTGATATTTTCTCACATTATTATGCCATAATTTATTTTTTCTTTATAATAACATATTTCTCATAACTATATTCAGTGAAATATAGTTTCTAATAGCCTATGCTGACACTAGAGTGGATTATCTGATAATCTCTATTTGAAAGCTTTAGATTTCACAGACTATTTGTAATCATTTTCAGGTTTTCTTTTTTAGCGGGTACAGTGTAGAGAGCAACAGGAAACTATGCAGAAAATGACTGGGAATTCTACTGTGCCTTAGGTGTGCTATAGTAATTTAGATTTCCAAAGAGAGAATAATGTTTAAAGCAAGTTTTAAGTTTATTTTAAGGTAACCGATCACAGCTGGACCTGATTTTGAGTTGCCCCTCTCCAGCAAATGTCTGAGGCCCTCCAATCTGGCAGGTTTTTAGTACTTGAACTGATTTTCTATCTGGATCGCCTCCACTAAGCAGGTTGGCATAATTTGAATCAGGGGAGCTGCTACTGTCTGCCAATCTTCATATGTAAGGAGAACTTGTTATTCAAATTCATTCAAGACTTATTTCATTGCCTAAAGTATACATACATCAGAAAGAAATCATATTGTTCTTTGAGGGAGAGGTATTAAAACTGAGTCAAGAAGTGAATATTGGGGGACCTTTGAAGTACATTTTAGGTCTGTCAGTCTGTCATGAGGCAATATTATTGGCACCGCCTGGTACAATATCTGTGAGCTAGATGTGAAAGATCAGAGTGATATCTAGCCTTGCGGGATTTTCCCAGCCCCGTTGGGATTTCAAATTGAGGTTAACCTCTATAGCTGTCACCTTCATCTGTCCCCCCACCCTCCACCGCCTTCTCCCCTTCCCAATGCTCTGAGCTCTTCCTGCCAGAGAGTTTCTGCTTAAACCGCAGAGTGCCGCCCAAGTTGGCCAGAGTGCACTTGCAGTAGGATCAGTCATTTATTCTTTGGCTTGATGGTGTGCGAAAGGTGATAACATTGCTTTGTGAGTCCTCTGGTGCTTTGCCCTGTGATCAGGCCAGCGCTGTTTGCCCCACACCAGCTTCCCTGTCTGGACACAGAGGAGGCATCCTAAGCCTGTGCTCTGCATTTCTTTTCTCCAAATTGTAATTAAAAGGGAATAATTATTTCTCAGTGGTTGCAGTCCAAACAAACAGACTGACAGCTCTCTTCTTTTTTTTCCACTCGGCAAAGGCCCACAGTTGATATCTCCCTGGTGGCTTTTTTCAGCTTTCTGAAGCTGCCACTTCTTGGTTTTATTATCTTTGTCTCCAGCCCTGGCCCTTCGTCCCTGTGCTGGAGCTGTTGGCACTGGTCTTATCCCTTCTATCCCTCTGTTCAACGTTCAACTTTTTCTCACCAAATGAAAGTGGCTGCCCGCTGAGAGACCCGGCCACGTGGCCTGGACTGTACCTTTCACTCCCAAACTTTCCTGACCTAATTAGCGCCAAATTAAATCGGACAGGATGCATTCATTATTAATTTCCCAGGTTGAGGGTCTTGAAATAGACATTGGACATAGTGTTTCACATAGGAGGATGAATAAGAAGCTCTCTGGCATCAGCTCTCCCTCCCTCCCTTCATTTAAATGCAGTGCACAGTGTTAGAAAAGCAACCCTGAAAGACAATGCAAGTTAATCAACACACTTTACATGCAACTGTGTTTCTCTTTCTCTGTTTCTCTCTGCAACTTTGGATATGCAGCCAGCCAACAAACTCTCTCATCTCCATGTGAAACTGCATGTTCTGCTTGATGTCTGTCCTCTCCTGCTGTTGTTGACCTAAACCCTGCTTTTCAACAGCAGGGACACCTTTGAAAACCGGACTAAGTAATGAAAGGAACTGAAATACAAGTGCCATTGTTCATTTCTGCTAACTGTATTATTTTCTTTATTTTGCCTCATGTTGCAAGTTCACTTTTGCTCCTTTTGCAGTCAGAGGTTCTTACAGGCATTAATAATCAAGAATTATTTTGCTTGTCTAAAGCAAAAATGTATGAAGATGATAACTAAAATTCCTAACTGGGGTGAAGTCCTACTGCATTCTTTGTCTGCATATAGTTTTAGGTGAAATTGCTTTTCACTTGGCTCCAGTTTTTGCTCTTCACACTGAGAACAGAGCGGTGGTAGGGCCTTTATGTCCTGCTCGGGTTTCTGACAGTGCTGCAAACTCTGATGAGCTGCAGGCCCTTCATCAGTGGTGGGCTTGTGAAACGCTGCCAGTGATTACCTCCTGTGGGTGACAAGAGGAGAACTGTTGACTTCCCAAGTGGTGTTTCTCTGTGATCCTTCGGGGTGGGAAGTGAGTTATCTTTTGGTCCATAAGGTAGAAACAGTGAAGACATACAAATGGATTTATGAAGAAAGAAAAAAAGTTAAAATGTGCATGCATCTCAGAATGCTCAGGTAACAGAGGAATTAACAGCTTTAGGAACTGTGGTCAGACTGTGTGTGTGTGTGCGCGCTATGGAATTTTGAGGAACAAAAATACAAACCAGACGTCAAGCAGTGAAGGAGAGCAAAGGTCAAGCGAGCTTTGGCAGACTGTATGCTGAACTAATTAAAAGCTCTTGAGTTTGGACTGAAATACAAATATAAATGCCTGTGCACTGGGGTACATTTAGACTTTGAAGATGTGTATAATTGATTGGACATGGCTTTGCAGGGGATGGCGTGCCCTGTGACTTCCTTAATAAAAAGAACTGCAGTTCTCTGGAGTGATAATCAGCAAAACAAGATCCTTGATTTATTCAGTTAGTCTTCATTTTTATAAACATAATTCTAATAAGTGCAAAATCAATCAAAACGTACAATGCAACAGATATTTTGAGCTTGTTCATGCAAAAGAACAAACTCTTTTATTATGCTTGTTCTTTTTTCTTCTATATCATTTACTGTGCACTCAAAGATATTTTGAAGTACTAGAAACCAAATATAGTGTTGCTGTTTTACTAGTGTCTTTATACTGTTTCTTTGATATGAATTGATTTTAAGGCATTACAGTGAAATTTCTCATTAAAAAACTTTGTCATCCTGCGTTTAGAAACCATCACACTGGCTTTATAGCTTATTCTCTCCAACATTATGGCTGAAAGTACCAACCATAGCTATAATCTACTAAAGAGCTGCTAATTCCCGGTCTATTGTGGAAATGAGATGCCTGAACAGAGGATAAAGTTGAAAACTTCCAGCTCAGCAAAGATGCACTAGCTCAGAAAGCTTGTGATACAACAGACTTCCAGATGGTTCCATCTGCAACTTGTGCACTGAATTCTTATAGCCCATTTGGATAATGTTCTTCTGAGAAAATATTTTTTACTTGCCCCAACGGCAACACAGCTTCTGACTCATACTGATTGTCAGATCAAGGTTTATAACATTTTTAAAATGTCTGCTTGTTTAATTTGATTGAATGATAAATAACATTTTACTGTTTCACTGAATCCTCTCAGTCATGGCTTTTATTGTCAGAGAAGCGGTGTAATAAACACTATAGCATAAGGCAAACCTGCATGCTAATGTCTGTCGAACATCAATACACATTTTTCCTGACTGCAGCGTGAGTTATTTGGAAAACTGCCGACCTGATCAAAGCAGCAGAGGTGTCGCACAGGCTGACAGGTAAAAGAATTTCCAAGTCAACAGCTCAGAGTTAGATTCAAACACGGTACACAGTGCTGAGTAGAGAAAAGAGACACAGGGAGCGATGTGTAAAAGAGGAGAGATCAACCATACAGTCATGTCATAGCCCAAGGCAAAGAGCTGCAGATGTAACAAAGAGGGCCTGCGATTGTCAAGAGGCATGGATAATGATAGCGTTGCATGTAGGGCACAAGGCAAACATCAAGGCCAGGCACATCGCAGTGCAGGACTTTAAAGGCTGTGATGAGAAAGGGGGCCGAGGGAGCTGAGATGGCCCCAACATGGCCCCCAGTGGCTCTCCCCTCTGATGACAGGGGCAGGTAACTGGTAACAAAGCAAATTGGATGGGCGCAGTGTGAAGCCAGTTGTCAGGGATAGTCTTTCTTTTTTAATTTTGAGGGCTTTTGTTTTGAAAAGTTTTATTCTTCATCTCTTTTGTTTGATTGATCCCCCCCGTCCTCTAACGTGCATCCTGCCAGCTCCTGAGCAGACGAGTGAGAGACGTAACATTGCAAATAAGCAAATCCTCAGTTTTTAATATTGTTGGTACAAGAACTTGGCTTGAATAAATACACCAATATTAGGTCTATAATCTGAAGACTAAGAATTCTGTGCCATCTTTTGTTATTTGATAGTGCTTGACACATTTTGGACAGTACTCTTAAAATAATGATCTACAGCATCCAACTCCAAGTCCGTGAGTAATTATAATAGTTTAAAGTTGACATAATAGTCGCTTTTATAATGCTTGGGACCTGCTAAATGAATAATTAGAAAAATAAGAGATTTTTTTTCTGGTAACTGACATTTTTCTGTTGGTTGCATTAACTCAATAAATGACACAGGATACAATTTGACTGGATATATTCAAAATAAAACTGTTTTTCCTTGCACACTTGGCCCAGGAAATATGTTTGCTCTCTTCACAGTTGGTGCATTCCTCGCTATATCATAGACTTCAGGAGCAATTAATGAAATTATGATAGAGAGCTGGAGTTAGTTCAGCCAAGCATGCAGCATTTCCCCTCTGAGTATTTATGTCTTGATTTCATGTGTATTTTGGTAAAGAGTGCAACTTTTCACTTGGCGGGACTCCTCTTAATGACCGTTGCCTGCCAAATGTTTCTTCAGAAGTCATAAACATCATTTTTCCAAAGCCTGTTCCTTGAATATGCACAACAAAAATAACCATCTAAACTTTATTCTGTGTCCATTCCAATTATGAATACTTTGAAAAGTTCATCTGTAATTGCTAGACAGTGCACTCTTCAGTCAGGGCAAACAACAACTGCTTTTTAAACACTGAAAAGCAGAAAATGTATGATTTGCCCAAGGGAATGAAAAGGAAACAATGCAATTACAGTGTTGTTACTGCCACACAGATCTTGTCATTGGCCTCCAGGAATTTGTTGTATTATATTTTAGTGAACAGACTGATCTCACTGATCCTGAATCGAACCTGAATTAATCATTTTCACCTCTAATTTATTTGTGGTACCTGATGTCCTTTTCTTTTTGTCACCTGGGTTTCATTTTCTGTCTACTTTGAAAATTGATGTAATGTCTAAAGGAAGGTGGCAGATATACCAGATAACACACATCTGGAGTATGTGTGAATCATGAAACACCACAGGTCAGTAGGGGTTAATTAACTGAAAATTAAAACTGTAAATAACCAAAATGCCAAGATACACTTAAGCCAATGGCCGCCGTGGTCACTCGCGCTCTCTTGTGTTTGTTGTTTTTCTTTGTTTTCTTGGTCTTTCGTAATTCATCCCAGTAATCTTGCTTTGACTGCACAGACTGGAGTGTATTTGAGGGTGCAGCTACAGACCTGGATGAACTCACTGACACTGTGACATCTTACATCAGCTTTTGTGAGGATATGTGCATGCCCAAAATGTCCTTCTGCACATACAACAAGAACAAGCCCTACCGGGCAAACAGGTCAGTGGACGATGCAGTGAACATGGCACTGCATTACATCCTGCAACACTTCGACTCCCCAGGGACCTATGTACGGGCCCTCTTTGTGGACTTCAGCTCAGCGTTCAACACCATCATCCCAAACATCCTCCACTCCAAACTGACCCAGCTCACTGTGCCTGCCCCCACCTGTCAGTGGATTACTAGCTTTCTGACAGACAGGAAGCAGCAGGTGATGCTGGGGAAGACCACATCCAGCACTCGGACAATAAGCATAGGTGCACCCAAGGGATGTGTGCTCTCCCCTCTGCTGTTTTCTCTCTATACCAACGACTGCATCTTGAAGGACCCCTCTGTCAAGCTCCTAAAGTTT
>NW_018127896.1:2158119-2174916 GCF_001952655.1 Monopterus albus | reverse complement strand
CCCCTCTGGACGGTGTTACAGGTCACTGTGCACCAAGACAACCAGGCACAGGGACAGTTTCTTCCCCCAGGCTGTCACTCTGATGAACACTTGACCCACAACAGTATAATCCCTAGGCTGATGAACACTTAACCAACAACAGTATGACTGGACAATAACCCTCAGCGCAATACCTGTATATGGTATACAGATTATACAGTCTCGTACAGGTCTCTACTTTTAAGTGCTCTGTTTTATCCCTAATTATCTCATTTCATTGAACATTCCCTTGTTGTCTGTCTGCATTGTTTACTGCCTGTTTATACTGCTTATTTTGCATTGTATGCAATGTTTGTTGCTTGTTTATACTGCTTATTTAGTTATACTACACAGCCTTATGCTGGTTTACTGTTTACTTGCCCCTTGCCCAGGTCTCTATTTTTAAGTACTCTATTTTTATTCCTTTATTCCTATTATTTCATCTCAATGAGCATTCCTTTGTCTGTTTGCATTGTTTACCGCCTGTTTATACTGCTTATTTTGCATCATTTTCTCTGTTTGTTGCTTGTTAATACTGCTTATTATTTTTGTTATCTTACACAGCCTTACACTGGTTTACTCTTTACTTGCCCCTTGCATGGGGATATGTACATACTCATTGAGAGCCAATGTAATAGAGTCAAATTCCTTGTGTGTCCGACACACCTGGCCAATATAGCAGATTTTGAATTCTGCCACCTGCTGGTAGGGGGAGTTATTTCCCTCACACAGGCGCAGAAAGTACATGCTAGTTGGCTGTTGGTTGCAGTCTGTTCGGTGAGTTCAAGTGCCACTTTTTCAACCCAACTGCCCCAGACAAAGGTGGCGTGAGGTGACGCAACAGTTGGCCTAAGTCTCTGCTAGTTCTTTCATGTCAGCTTGATGAGAGTCTGCCCTAAGATAGACAATGATCAACCAGTAGTAGCCCAGTTTAAACTCGGGTTGTCTTAGCCCAATGCCATGACAACCCGCGGCTCCTTTCCTCCCTCATCAGTAAGGCGATGAAAGCCTCAGCCACTAGGAGGGGGCCCAGCGTGTCGCCCAGTAGGGGTGCCTGTTCACCCCCAGGCCAGCGGTTGATCTGGCTATTCATGGTTAAAGCTCAGGCCTTGTCAGCTAGACAGGACCCTGACGAGATGTCTGGGTAGACAGGAATTGGCCTCACGTATCTCATTCAAAGGTTAAGCGCACTATTATCAGTGTCTCACTGAATTCAGTGACTGCAAGCCGGGCCGATGGCCTGTGGTGTTTTCTTCATTATTAGACTTCAGACTGGTCCACTCATGAATCTTTGAGTGCTGCGTGCCAACGAGGTGGTTAGTGGGGACCAAACCTCAGACTGTTTCAGTCACTGTACAAGTAGCACATATCCAAACATGAGCCAGCTCTGTCTCATGTATGTATTGATTCCTTCATATTTAATATCATTTCTAGGCAATCAACGGCTATTAAAGAAATTCATTCTTGGGTTATTTTAGCTCCATCATTACTGAATAGCTGGATTACTTTTGTCTGTATTGTTGTGATTGGTAGCTGAATGATTATACATATAATTTGGATAAATGAATAATAAGCATAGTGGTTTTAAGATTCCAGTGCTCTTTACTGGAATCTAATGTGCGTTTTTTGACAGCCGCTGTGTCTCTGTGTCACCTGTGATGAGGCTACATGCCAAAGGGGCAATATTTCCTCTTTCCCATAAGTAGTGTTGTCCTTTTGTTATGTAGAAAACAGCTGTTGTAATTTGCGACATTTGGGCGCTCTTTGGGCTGGAGTTTGCTCTGAGCCACTGGTTGTTGGTTCTGTTCTAAGGGTACCTGAGAATGTTGTGAATCTTGTTTATAGCATTTATTGCTGTCACCAGTTGGCTACAGTGTGGCACCTCAGCTTTGGGGACAGTAATCCAATTCTCTTTTAAGAAAGATCTTTTTAGATTTTTTTTTTTTTCAAATTCAGAGGCACGACAGTTTCAGTCACGCATGCGGCGGTACAGACCAAAAGCATAGTGTGTACAGCGCAGAACTCAAGTGGGACTCGCGCTTGTGTCTATACCGGGCATGTGTTCACACACAGAGGGAGCCTACAGAAACACCTTGGAGAAGGGAAGACTAGGTCCAGATCAGTACACAATGAGGGAATTATCTGCTACACATGAAATGCATGTGTATGTACAGTGTGTCCAACCTGTGGTAAAACACAGCAAATACAAACTACACACACTTCAGTGAACTGTGTGATTAGTAGGGCTGATGTAACAGATATTGCTTTGTTTCTAATACCTGTTGGCCCTGTTTATATTGGGAGAAGTACAAATGTTGCGCTGCATTTTTAGTTGGAGGTTTGTAATGAGAGTGAGAGAAAGATGGAAAATATAGAGCTTTAATACAATGTTTTATTTTTATTACAGTTAACATTTTTATTAAAGAAAAGTTACAAAAACATCTGTATATGTTGTCAGAAAAAAAATCGGAATTGCCAGGTCAGACTTCAAAAAAAAAAATTTGGAAATTGAAATCGCCAACAAAATTACAATCAGTGCATCTCTACTAAAACAGGAATCAGCCTTGAAAGTCTAACAACAAAGACCTTAACTCTGACTTTCTTATATTTGTACTTTAATCATTATTGTGTTATCCTGTTTGAGTCCATTTAAGTTATTTGTTAAATGTAATCCGTTGAATTAGCCTTTGTTGTGTATTTGACTGAAATGCATTTATTGGAGTGCTCTGCCTCTCTGCACTATCATTAAGAAAAAATGTGATGTACAAATTTAGGTGTCATTTTCCCACTTTAAGTCACAAGCTGCCTTTATCGTCTACACTGCCTTCTTCAAACTGTGACTCATCCTGGGCTTTGGCCTTTGTGTCCAGATCGGGAGCAGACGGCTTCAGTTGTCTCAGCCCTGAGCCAAATTAAAATCGAAACACTTAATTACTCAGAGCGTTTGCCTCAGGCTGTCTGGATACCCAAATGATTTGCATCTCTGACACATTACTACTCAAGTCAGACAGTCTTAATACATGTATTTGGAGGCTTTTCAGATTGTGTTGGAGCCAGGTCTGGCATATAACTTGTGGCCAGCAGTTGAAACTGGCATTGTTCGGTCCATATTCTTATTTTGAGTTACTGAAATAACAGACAAGCTTTCTCTGATTTGCATATCCCATAGGTCCCAATGTAAACATGGTATATGTAGAACTTCAGTTAGTTCGAGACAGTGTTATGGGAGAGGATAAAAAAATAGGTCTGGTTTAAAATAGGTCTTAATTTCTTAATAATTAGTTTAGACCTCTCTCCATTCTATCGATCATATAACAAGGTCAGCAACTCAGGGACAGATTATACTGCATAAGGCTTGTGGTATAATTTTGGGAATAAATGTAGAGTTTTGGAAGTAAGTGTGTGACGTGTTACTGTATTTGTAATTTTATCACAGATAAAGTCTGTTAATTAGATAAAACATTGAAAAATGTACCCATAAAAGCTAAAATGAAGTAACTTCTTGTTACATTCATGGATTTGTTTTAACCCAGATTGTGCAGGTATGTACACACATTGTACAGCTTTCTATCTGCCTGTCACAAAACAGAGATGTTCATTGGCCCTTCTTATTTGTCCTTGGTAAAACTGAGGGATTTTTATCTTACGGCAGTGGATCATTTTCTATTAGGACTCACTCACATCAGTTAACAGTGCTTTGCAGATGTGTGTAGCCTGAGGCAGATGTGTTGGGTTGTGTAGGCTGATGATCAGAAATGATGATCCCACTTCAAAGTTTTATCAGGTAAATTTCGCTGATGGACATCTGATTTATGTATGTAGTCATCAGAGATGGCCAGTAGTGAGTTTTTAATAACAGCAGGTTTACTGTGGCTTGCCCAGTTTAGAATACAGAAGCACTTCCTCAGTTTCTAAGTAGTTTTAAATAATTTCGTATGAGCATAAACATATCTTGTGTTGTGTAAATATAGCTAGAAATCCTGTTTCTTAAATATTCAGTTTGTCCTCATTTTAATTAAGTAATTATTATTAAGTCTACAGCATAGTTTTGGAAAATGCAGCTTTTTATCTCCTAAAAACTTAACTAATATCACTTTGATACTTCTAAGTGTGATTTATGACTATAAAGTCATAAGAACCCATGACTTCTGTAGGTAGGTCTCTTCTTCACATCCTCTTCATTGTACTGCTGTAGAAGATTAAAATATCCCCACAAAACTTGTTTAAATAGCCAGTGAAATTGTCAGAATGTGCAACTTTATACAACAAATTGCACCAAATAATTTCATGTTTTATAATTTCTTACCTGAATGCTGCAGCAGCCTCAGGTCTGGTTCCAAAACATGCACTGTTGTGGTCATGGGCCTCTGAGAGATTCAATTTCTACAAGAGCCCCTAGTTGTTGCATTTCCCAACCAGCACAAATATTTGGGCAGGTGATAGGCTAGATATGAAGTGCCTGCCTGGAGCCAGTGAGACCTTTTTGATTTGAGACAAAATGCTATATAATGAGGAGCATCACAACAAGGAAAGTTGCACAGTAGCTAAGTGTGAGTTTACTCCTGTGGGACTCGTCCACTGATGAAACTGAGAAGCCTCTACACCCTGAATTTGTGACAGGACCTCTTGAAGGCGAGAGCCCTTGTTCATTAATTTGCTTTTAACATCACAAAGATGAGATGACATGCATTGCAGAAAAGCGGTTTGCTTTATCCCACTTCAAAGCTCCCTCCCTCACAGCCCACCACACTTTCTTTTTTTGCTTTTCTTTGCTCATCCATTTCAAGTGTGAAGTAAAGGTTTGCGTAAACATAAGCAGAGCATCTCCCTCTTGTAGAACAAGTTGCTGGTTTCATGTCTGATTCTTTATGTTGTCTCTCGCCTTTCTTTCTCTCTCTTTTGAAAGAAACATCCCTCAAGGCTTGTGTACACACTGAATAAGACTGTTTTGACAAAGCAAGGTAGAAAGCAATGTATGTAACAAGCTCTTCTCTCATTCCCTCCATCTCTTCTTCGGCCTTGGCCTTGAGAGGCCTTTCTTTCTCTGTCTTGACAAGGACAGATCCCTGCCCATTTGATGTCAGCTTGACGGTCAAGGATAATGGTGTGTCGTGGGACCGTTGTCATCCTTGTCAATAGGATGGCTGAGGGGGAGGGGAGGGCCCCTGCGAAGCTACCTTTTTTTTGTAGCTTTGCAAGAACTGCTGCATTGTCTTCTCCAGACAATTGTTCTCCAGTTTCATCACTTAGATCTGATTTTCTGAAATGCCACTCTCGAATGACTTGTCATCTTTTGATAATCCCTGCTCTTCTTCTCTTCCTCTGAACCTCTCTGCATGACAAACTTCCTTTCTTCTTTTCTATAACCTACACACACACACACACACACACTTTCTCTTCTTATTTTTACATTCACGTCTTTTCATTGTCAAACAAAGCCTTAAAAACTACAGATCATTTTTTTCTTTTTTTTTGTTTGGATTGAATCTAACAAGGATCCTTTTCTCTTTGATGTAATTAAGCTCCTGAGGCCTGATCTGGGCGTCAGAGTTAATTTTTCCCGAGCATCATGGGGAGCTATCAGAAGACTTCAGATGTCAGGCACTCTTTCAAGCTTCACGGCACCTCGTTTTTCCTCCACCTCGCATAAAAGATGGGGGGAGTGTGGAAAAACAAACGGACTCGACTGACGTGGAGAATGCCCCACCCCCCAGCTGCCAAACACCTCCACAACTACACTTCCTGGCTTAATAGTCCTGCTTATCTTGATGTCAGGATCCCCCAGACCCCTTTCTGTGCAGTCAACAAAATTGCCCACCTGTAGCCTGAGGACAGGACGAATGGGGAACAAGAATAGTCTTCTTTTAATAGGAGTTGGCTTCTGTTGAGTGAACAACCTGTGTCACTTTTACCTCCCCCATCACTAATGATGTGTCAGAGGACACCCGCAGTGAGGCGCCCTCGTTTTAATGTTCGAACAAGGCAAGGCTGTGCATTGCCACCACTGAAATTATTGACGGCAGTTTGTATATATGGTTCAGTAGCCACAAGGAAGGAAGTGGCCTTCAGGGAGGTGCAAGGCCCTTGCAGGGGTTGGTAAAAAATGGAGGTGAGACTCAGTGTTTCCTCGCCTGAAGCTCCCTGCATGTGCAAGCCAAGCAGCAGAGTAATCAGCCCAGGTCAGTTTCATATGGATGAACTGAGATAAGATGAGTTAAAGTTGAAGGTTGTGGATTATATTTGTAGCTTGATGGTTGTGAGAAGGAAAAGAAGAGGGACCAACAGGAGGAGGCTTAGAGACAACGCCGTGGTTTGGCTTCTAGTTTAGGTGTTTAAAGTCATCTCCCTCTCTCAGTTTCATTCAGCTTAGCTGGGCCAGACCCTTTGCTGACAGACACTCAGCCTGTGTTCAGCGCGTAATCTTCAACCTCTAGGTAGCGCTGCTCAAGCTTGAAAACAAAATCTCCATAAGAGAGACAGCATTTAGGGAGACAAGAGGGGGAGGGGTTGGAATAAAGGCACATTAGACAGACAGTTTCTCTCAACTGCTGAAACAATAAGCCCTATTTATCACCCATTTGAAAAAGGTTTGACGTGGCGCTGAAACAGAGGCGGCTTTCATCTCCCTGGCATATTAAACTGTCACAGTGCTTAACTTTAAATTAAGGTGACATGCCAGTGACATGGGGATGTCACTAATAGTGCAATGGCGACCTGCTAATAGAAGTACAATATGACACGTTTGCTTTAACTAAAACCTCTGCTGTCAGATTACGCCAGTGACATCTTAAACTTTTCATACAGTAACGTGACACTTGGAACAAATGCAATTTGGTGCTGAGAGGGGGACAAAAGAAGGCTTTTGATTCAAAGCGTCATAAATGCTATTGTCACAAGGTGTCATGGCATAAAAGGATGACATTTTCTTGTATTAGGTGAATGTAATAAACTGCACGTACCATGTGAAAAGCATATAGGCCCTTGTTGTTTCCAAAATATCTTTAGAGCTTTACAAGAATGCTGAAGTTCAGCGAGTGGCCAGGTGAAGTGGCTTGTCATGTTTTATGTATTTTATAAACTATACTGACTATTTACGTCTCGAGTGATAAATATAAAAAGTCAATTCAGAGACAAAATACACTATGTTGTTATTTAGAAAATAGCATTACTTAAAATCCATCAGTGTTCAGGCTGTGCAGAAGTGTAGAAGTGATAACAAACACTCATAATAGATGTTATGACAGGTTTTGTTGAATGGAGTTTATATTTTCACAGTCTCAGGAATAAACTGATTTAGTTGAACAGTGGTTAAGTTCTACATAAATGGATCTGGCGAACTGCACCTCCAATAGAAAACATGAGTTGGACATTGTGCTTGGCTCACTAATACATGACTGGTGAAAGAACAAATTTCTTGTTCCTTGTGTCCATTGAAGATACTTTTATACACTGTGGTTTCCTACCAACAGCCATAGCAGGACTAAAGACTCGACTACATTTTCTGAGCTGACTTGTGTCCTTGACATTCTCTTTTAAATGATCTTCACAAACAATAGCGATTTTGGCCGCCTGTGATTTCAATTTACTTCACTAAAGTCCCCTTACTTTCAGAGACAGGCCCCTGATTAGAGTCCTGACGCTGACTCAACAATCTGCATTTCCAATTAACTGAAGGAGGTCTGGGGCGACATGGGCTGCTGCCCTGTTCCCCACAAACACACATACGCTTAACACACCCGCACAGTTTTCTTTCTCTTGCACAGAGACACACTCTGTACGTCTGTATTTACGTCAAAGTGACCCAAACAGGAGTGCACATACACACACCCTTCACACACCTAACCTAGTCACAAAATCTCAGCCACACACCCACAATGCCCGGGGTCACTGAAACAATCAGAAGCAAAGGTTTCAGAGCAGAATGTTACAGTTTAGAGCCTTCCATCGACCTAAATAAACAGGAAACATCCAGAAATACCAAGAGGTCAAAAATCACTGAAGATAATCATCTCTTAGCAACAATAGCAACTTTGTAAAATACACAGTTTAATGCATAAATATTTGATGGAGGAGAGGATGTGTGTTTTATTGGGCTTTGTGGGGGGAAAAAAGTAGATTGTTATGTGAAACACAAAAGCACTTAGAGTGACTGTGTGAGCTCAGTGATGAGGTAAATCTAGGTTTTCTTTTTAGATCTCAGTGTTCACACAAGAGAGCAAAACAGGCTGTAACATCATTAACTCTAAAGCTGTCCCTAGATGGTGTACTTTAATCATGTAGCCATGAATATGATACATTGTTCATCTTGTTTAATACCCCTCTATACAAAATGACACAAATTTCTACCTGGGTACATGTGTAGAAACCTCAGCAGATTCATGCTTCTGCTTAGCATCTGGGGTAATTGGAGAGAGGGGGAGGTTAGAGGGAAAAAAGACAGTAAAATCCCCTAATTCCTGGATTATAATTTAAAATATTCCAAAATGCTAATCAGGGAATTGCAACCAACAAAGGGATAATAAGTCGGTCATCCAATTACCGGCATTTTCTCCCCCTGTTTGGAGGGGCCTACGCAGACCTGGAGCCTGAATGTGCCTGTTTCTTTTTTAACTGAAGACAGAGCGACTCTGCTCAAGCTGTGAGCAAACACGAGAGCTCGGGCTAGGCCCTCCCTGCATCTGCCTGTCTCACAAATATGTTAATTGGGGTCCAGATATTCACACACTTAATTAGCCAGGGCCTAGGTTGTTTCATTTTGATTGGGGGAGAAAGAGAAAGGGAGAACGACAGGGCAAAAAAGAAAAAAAAAGGAAAGAGGGTTTACTTTTCAATGGCAAATTAAAATATGGCCTCAAGGTGATGAGGAGGTTTTGTTAACTACTGTACTCAAATGAACTTTTCTCCCCCTTTTCCTGTGGTAGCAGGGAAAATCCAGCGTGGCTGAGATTAGGCTGTCATTTGCTGGCGAGCGTTTCCATTTGGAACATGAAGTGATTGCGCTAATTGACGTGGCATTCATTACATTAACATATTATATGTTGAAAATGAGACGAGGCTGGCCCCTGTACCTCCACACTGCACCGAAGAAGATACTGAAGCCGGGCTTAGGGGTTGGAGGGGGAGAGCGTTGTTCAGTGTTCTAAGAAAATTGCACAGTGGCTGCCACAATAGACATCATTAGACATGAAATTAGAAATTTTTCGGGATGAACTGCTCACATAAAGGGGTGCGGGGATTTGACACAAGCACTTTGACGTGTATGATTTAACAAACGTCTCCTAGTGTCTCCTTGCCAATTGTGTACTCGGGCGTGATGGAACAAAACAGAGTAACCCTCTGACCACAGGCCAAATGCTGATATTTTGTTACTGCTGCAACAGAGAAAAAAAAAAATTGAATCAGTATCATGAGAAAATAAGGGTTTATAAGTGAAAGTAAGCAAGTATAGAAAGAAAGTTTGTCCTGTGAAGGCCCCTCTGGTGTCTTGACAATAAAACAAGCTTTTAGAAAAGCAAAATTCAGTTATGCTTAACAGCGAATCTGTGTTCCACCCACTCCAAACTGAAAATGCCAGAGAGAAGAAATTAATTTCTACATTTGTGCATTCAATTTTCTTATTTAGCTTCAATAGGGGGCAGTCCATTATTGAAGTCATCTCAGAGGCATTTTCTTTCACACCAGGCCCAAATATCTCTTACACACAAGAATATTATATTGCTCATGTAAATCTTTCTTTTCTTCTTAAAAAAAAGAAAGCATCTTGGCATATTTATTGGTGAGTCGTGCTGTGCCGATAGCCCCCCTGCCCAGCATACCACCACCGTCACCCACTGAATCCCTCTCACAAATACAAGGACCCAAATATAGTATGAGGGATGGAGGGTCTAGATGTGGTTTTCTAAAGGAGATCCTCTCTGCCCTCTGGCTCAATATCAGCCTCAGGTGTTTAACATAAACACATCCTTGCTGCTTCTCAGTCTCCCAGGAAAGATGCAGTATGTTTACTATAAGTGCCACTCATCGCTCATTGTCCTTAAATTTTTTTTATTCCAGTCTGATTTTATTTATGGGGCACATTTCATACACCCGTGTAAACCAAATTGTGGTTTTCAAAATTGGATTGTCTTCATGAAAAATTAATAATAATCCCTCTTGTGAATTAGTTGGAAGAATTTATTTATTATGAATAATAAATTTATATTTTTTTTCACCTGCAGTAAAGCCTATTTACATTTCTAGAGGTATCTAAGATGTGAAATACTACTTTAATACTTTTGTAACTTGCAGCTACTGCATGCATTAGTCAATCAATGTTGTTCACCGAGTATGCAGGCTTACAAGGAATTTGTCTTGGTGTTTGCTCCCACTCAAACAAATTAAGAGCAACACAACCACACACTAGATCGAAAAATAAAAACTGGATGAAAACCGCTGCAATATACATATAGCAGATAATGGTGCTAAAAAATAATACAGTATATAAATCAAAATCCAAGATAACGAACCCTTTTAATGTGCCAAACCAAACCAGTATAGTATGTACTGTATTGCAACTCTGCACTCCGAGCTGTACCTGACCTCGTGGCAAACATCCACTAGCATCCAAGTTGCAAGAACCACTCAGATTCCCTGAATTTTCGGAGGAATTTGACATCGGTCCAAAACCAATCCCCTGGCTTTGAGAGTATGTAAAGCATTCTCTTTTTTCCTCATTTCTGTACCTACAGCTGACTGGAGCACCAGCTGGTGGCGAGCAGCCAAGACTGCAAGGCATTTGCTTTTGCTTGTAGGTTAACTGCACTGCTGAACTGCTCTGGGATTTACTCTGCATTATAGAAATGGACTGCACTATAGATTATTAACAGGATGAGTGTGTGGGCGCACAAGCTAGGGCCCCTTTTTCTTGGAATTTCTGGCTCTTTTCATCCTTTTTACCTCCTTTTTTGTTTTAGTTTCTATATTGTTGTTGTATTTAGTGACAAATCTGATTCAAAGAACTTGAAACATAAATTTAACTTCTCGTGCATTTTCTTCCCAGAACAGAATCTTGATCTTACTAAAACAGAGATACTGTCAAGTCCAAGAACCAACCTTGAAATATTCTGGTTTGCTTTGTGCCATAGATGAAACAAAAACTGTAAATCCTTAAAGCATACTCAATCCACAGGAATGTATGTAAACAATTTAATTTTTCCCCTAAATGTACTCTGTGCATAAACACATATTTAGTATAATTACTGCTGAAATATCCACAAGTTATTCTGGACTCCCTGTTTTTGCACATTAATAATCAAAGAAGCTGAAATTGTATTTATTCATTTATTTTTTCTTTTTTTAAAACCCAGCAAAATGTTTTCATGACACAAGACAATGGGAAAAGGAGAGTTTAATGTAAAATCTCATAGCTTTCTGTCAGTGCTGCATTTTTAGCAGCATTTAATTGTGACTCAACGTTTGATGTCATGAATTATAATGAGGAGATTCATGGGTATCGGTCTCCACTTCCCACTGTACTGTGAGCTTAAGAATTCAACAATAATAAAACACGGGAAATCACAAAGGAAGATAATGCAGCTGCAGAGTACTAAGTTAGACCTCAGAGTGTACAAGTTGGCACAGCAGATAAAAATATTTCTGCTGAAAAGTCTCAGGAACCTGCAGACAGAGAATCTGGGCACATATTGAAAAGGTTTATTCTTCCTTTAATTTGGAAACTGCGAGGACAGATGTGAGAGAACACACCTCTGTCTCCATCTTTGGGACAGGCATGTGATGTTACTGGGTGGGATATGTGTCTGTCAGTGCCAGTCAGGAACGAGCATGCTCGTCTCCCCTCTTGTCAAATCGCAACTGTATTTATACTTTGATAGGGCAAAATAGCAAGAGTGGAGGAAAAAAATCTCCTGTCAGCTATTCTTACATAAAATATTAGAATTCTCATTGTTATGAAGACTTGTGCTGGGAAAGCCTAAGCCTCTTGACTTATGAATTTTAAAAGTATCTAAAGCAGTGAGAGAAGGGAGCCTTTTTTCTCCACTGACCTTAATCTTAAATAGGTCTCAGAGACAGGTAGAGTGATAAATGGGCTAAAGCGATCGCACTTGAAAAGAATAGAAGCTAAGCCCACTTTTTCCAAGGGCTTGCATGGGCTCTTATCGCTGGCGGGTGACAAACTGCTCCAAACTCAAGGCTCCAGAGCAGCGTTTGGGCGCACAGTGCCAGCCGGGCTAATGCGTAGATTAGTTTACAAGTTTGGCTCCAGTGCCAATTGGATTAAGCGTCATCACACTGGGGGTATTTCCACATTGTTTGACATTTCACATACGGTCAGCATCAGGCACAGAGCATGGCTGTGATGGACTTATGCTAAATCCTTCCATTTCTGTGTTTATCTATATGCATTGTGACCAACAATGTCAGCACAACGTATTGTGCTTACTGTATAGGGCTTTCGAGCATCAGCACCTTCAGACGCTGTAGTCAGTGCCAGGAAGTGACTAACTTTTTATTCCTAGGATAGATCCCATCATTCACCCTCGGGCTATGTCTTTAATACCAGGGTTCTTTCAAAAATGACATGTCAAGATCAAAATACCACTGACAGAGACCATATCTGATGCTTCTGCACTGAGCTATAATCACTGTAATCGCTTTGAACTAGTTCACAGAAAGGCGCTTTATTTTCAAAAGCAAAATTGGTTGGGTTTCCTTTAAGACTGAGGTTTATTTGATTAAGACTGGAGAAGAGCATACAGAATCAAGTAGGGGGATTTCAGTGCCATTCCTCAGTAATATTTACACGGATCCCTCAGCCTGAAAATCATTTATGCACTTTCCCACTCACGTTTGGCTCCAAACCTCAGCGTCAAGCACGAATTAGGACTCATAATAATAAACTAACCTCCTGCTTGGGCTTTGTCTCTTGTCAGATCAGAGGAAGAGGGTCAAGAGCAACTGGACCTCTAGGGCACCCCAGGGACCCCCCAAAACTCCCAACAGCTCTGGGGTTATGACTGTCGCGTAGGCCTTTAATTGTTATTTTACCCCTCCTCTCTACCCCGCCCCATCTTCAGCCCTTCTCCCCCACCCCGGTGTCCGGGCAAACAGAATGGTCCTGATAGCTTTGTAATTAGAGGCAGCATCCGGAGGGAGCAGGCTAGTGACTTCCAAATACATTGCCCTTGTTAGCAATGTTTGGCGCGCGGCTCCGTTGTTACAGATGTCGGTAATAGAGCACTAATAGAGATCCATTACCCTTAGGTTGGTTGTGTGTGTGTCTGGGAGAGGGCAAAGAGCCTCATAAGATTACCACACTCGCGGCTGACCTCTGCCTCTCTCTAAAACTGATTATTTCATTTGATCAAGCCCAAAGGTGGCGACGGGTCCGGCACTGGGCTGATGAAGACGGCAATTTGATTATCCTCCACCATCGTTGAGATTCAGGATTATAGTCGGCTTTGTAATGGAAAGTATGAGTAGAGAGCAAGCAGGGAAGGAGTGGAGAACAATAGAATAACAAATTGCATGTTGCCCTCAGGACAGAAGGTAGACAGAAACATTAAATTAATGAGCCCAGAAGAACTTTGTCACAAATGAATCGTGTAAATACATTGATCTTCTCTCCACTCCGGTCTCTTCTCTTCCTTTCCTTTGCTGTGTTTTCCTCCCTCCTTGCCAGCCTAATGATTTCTTCCACTACCATTTTTACATTGCAGAGGAAAGGAAAAAACCTGTTCTGTTTTTCACCAGCACTGCCTTTTGGTAAACACTCTTCCTTCTTATCTGCACGCTGCCTTCTCCCTAGGCTATGGAGCAGATTTTTCATTTAGCTAAAAGCTCGGTAAGAGGTCTATGAGAATGATAATCCTACCACGGGCCGCAGCTGGCGTTTCCACGGCGCGGATGATTAGTCGGGAACATTTTGCATTCGACCTGGAGAAATTCTCTCAGTGGGAAGTTAGCATCCGCTTACTGTCTTTTTCGGCGGGGCCCCACTCATGGCCCTCACCCCTCCCTCTCTGTCTATACACACACACACACAAACACACACACACACACACACACACACTCTCCAGAGGAGACTTTTATAACGGATGATGAGGGAAAAGTCTAGGATTTTACCTCCCTCTCGTCCACCTCTCCAAATACTGTCACTCCTGTCATTTTCCACGATGCTCTGTGACCTTCGTCAAATAGATTTCTAATTGCTTTTGACAGTGAATTGGAAACCTGCTGGTCCAAAGGGCCCCTTTTTTCGAGCGTCGCAGAGTGATCCCACTTTCGGGTACGGAGAGGGATCCCCTCAGACGGAATTAAGGCGATGAACAGGAGGAACAGGTCATGAATGCACTTATCTCATTTGTCTGACAGGTTTAAACGTTTATTAAAGGCCTCAGCCCTAATTCCCTCAAGCAGGTGTAAGCTTCCGTTGAGGTGTGAATTATATCCAATCGAGCAGATACGCTCATAATATTATGAACGTGAGTTAAGCTTTTCCAGGTGGAAATTGAATAGCTCATGGTTTCTGGGCATAATTCATCCGTGCATTGTCAAAGACAAATAGAAGGGAGGCATTGTTTCCTCTGTCTTTGGCTTCAGTTGCCTTGGTACAGAAACATTTACAACAATAAGCTGTATTAATGGCATTACATGGCTTGTGAATTATACAAATAAAATGCAGGAAATCCATGGATTTTTATGTAACATGTGCTTGTAAGAGAATTCTTTTAAAAGAGCACCTCTGTTTCTTCATCAGAGAAAAAAACATAAATGTTGTTTGGCTTCAAACCCCCAAATCTCAGTCTGCATTAGAGTCTTTTAAAGCTGCAGTGGAGGAACACATGGAGCTTTTTGCTCTTTTTCTGCCCCAGGTCACGTCACAACAGGCCCACAGTGGATGGACAATGTTCACCGATGCAACAAACACAAATGGGTGTTTGTTTTTCTCCCAGCATCATCTGCCCTGGCTTCAGTTAGAAATACAGAGTATTCATTGAAACAGCACAGACATGAACTATCAACGAGTAACCTTTCATCTGCATTCTGAATATTTCAGTAAAATAGTTCTAGTAAAATACCTTTGTTATGGAAACTGCAGTACAGCCACAGTAATGAGATTGTTACTAATGGAAGTATTATTTATATCCTATTACTACTTATGCCAGCATCTAACCAAACAGTAAAATGCCTCTACTCTGCTTCTGCTCACTCCTTGAGGTCACAATTTCACTTTGGCTCCAAAGAGACATTTAAAAATAGAGAGAAACAGCTGCATTCAAAGTGTTATCCATCAAATGACATGACTTCAATGCCACCATAAAAGTTCCGTTGTTTAAATGTGCACGAATCAGTGTTCATGGCTGCTTCTGACTCTGCTCTGAGTTTGATTTGAACTTAAAGTCCACACTAATAAGGAGAAGATTGTCCCATTACTTGCAATAATTAGCTGCATAAGGGAGCTATTTTTGGAAAAACGGTTGTGCATGTTTTAGTTTGTTAGGGTGGCAGTTTGTCTCTGAGCTGTAATAAACCTTTGGAGACCGTCTCTGTTGGAAAAATGACAGCATCTGTCGTTCCTTTAAATCCTTAAAAATTACCTATAATTACAATTTTCTGACAAGCAGATCTTTGGTCATAAAAATAATGACTGCTGCTTCTCAGGATCAAAGTGGAAGTGTCGTGATGTTGCAGCACAAATTCTGACTCTTGTTAATTAGCTACGGGTGGATGGCTGTAGGTGCAAAGTGCTTGATTCTGTGGACATAGTTTCCTACCTACAGTCCTGACAGTGATTCCTTGACCATAGAGATGGTAGAGTAGAAAACACTCTGTGAATTCTTATTGTAACAGCCATATAAGATGTTGTATAAATCACTGGCAGACAGCCTGTTTTGTTATTTAGGTGTGAGAACTTGATGGGTATTTAGGAATCAGGAATAAGCTCAAACCTGCAGGGGAAACAGAAGGAGAGCAGCGCATTGACTGACTGGTACATTTGTTAACTGGTTTTCACATGGTCATTAATAGAGACAGCGGTTTCCTTTTAATTCATGGTGGAAAGTAACTAAGTACATTTACTCAAGTACTTTAGTATTTTCCTTTTGTGCGACTTCATGCTTCGATTTCACTATATTTTAGATATTGCACTTTTTACTTTACTACATTTATTTTATAGCTTTGATTACTACTTTTCAGCATCAGATTAATAAAGCAAAATATGGTATAATGATGACTTTATTGATCTCCTGTGGAAAATTCACAAGCTACCCAGCACTAATTCAAAATTATAGGCATATAAGCTAGTTAAAATAGCTCTCCCTTTGCCAACGGCAACATTAAATGTATCAGTAATTATAATTCAATAATATGATATCCATAATCATATCCTGCATAATGAGTACTTTCAGTATTTTAAGTATGTTTTGTTGCTAATACCTTTGTATTTTTACTTGCGTATCATTTTGAATACAGGATTTTTACTTGTAACAGAGTATTTTTTACTATGTGTTATTGCTACTTTTACTAAACAATCTGAATACTTCTTCCACCATTGCTTCTAACTGTATTGTTAAAGGGCAACATAGCAGTATGGTAGGCTGTGACATTTTACACAGATACTTAAAATGGAAATCAGACTTATTTTTCATATCTGTACTCCATCCATCCATCCATCCATTTTCCTCTGCTTATCCTGGACCAGGTTGCGGGGGCAGCAGTCTAAGCAAAGATGCCCAGACTTCCCTCTCTCCAGACACTTCCTCCAGCTCCTCCGGGGGAATG
>NW_018127896.1:2129090-2157828 GCF_001952655.1 Monopterus albus | reverse complement strand
CGAGAGACATAGTCCCTCCAGCGTATCTGTACTTTTTAAAATAAATTCAACAACTTTTGTTTGGGGGAATTTCACATTTCTTTGTGTGGAAAGTCGTGACTAAATTTGTTATCTTGAGCTCAAAATAACAAAATGTGACTATACAGTGTTAAAAAATTTGTATTCCACATTGAAATTTGCCTGCTTGTTTGTACAGGACTGTTTTTAACATATCAATGAAAATCAAGTATCTGTATTTTTATACAGCACCACCAATAGAGGTTAAGATCTAGTGTCTGTGCTATAAATACCTCTGAATTGAAATTACTTGTGACAGTGTGACAAATGTTAACTTCAGGGGGAAATTCTGAGGAGTTTCCCTCACTACTGAAGCAGCCATTGTCATCCTGGGTAAAAAAAGGAGAAAAACATGCTGGATGAATATAGTCATATGACCAGAAGTAATGACAACCATGACCCACTTGCACCATGATAATTAGCCCTCCACCGCCACGGGGTACTGACCTCCAAGCAGGGCTGAAAACAAGCCCACCAATTTAAAGCTCTCTTTGTTGTGCAGCAGAACATACTGACATTTCTAAGATCCCAGGGAGCGGCTGATCACACTCTGTGTAATATGTTTAAATACAGTATATTTATAAACATATTATTTAGCTGTATACTGTAGCGCATGAGCAGTGTTCGGTGTCTGACCTTGACAGGTTTCAAATAACTGAACCAGTAAGCTTCCATCAGCTGTAACAAAATCAACCTTACGGGCCTTTTATGATCAGATTTAACATCAACACACTCTTGCTACAATAAAACAACACAGGGGGAACGTTCCTTCTACTTTGTGACTGCGACATCATTTCAGCTCTCCTCCAGGCAATCTTTGACATGCGACAGAAGATGAAGACTTCTGTCCTGCTCTGATTCATTTTTAGCTGCACTTGTGTAATCTGTTTATTTTTCCATCAGATGTTAAATGGGTTCTTCATAAAGTCACATGAATATATCAGATTCAAAATCACTACACCAGCAGACCCCATTTAAACCTTAACAGGCGTGTGTGATCCCTGACTCTTATCAAATATATAATCGTGATATTGAAATGGCATCATAATAGAATGAAACAGCAGAATAAAGTAATTTCATTTTTTCATTTGAACATCTTTTCGAACCTCGAGGCTACATCTGATATGTGGTCGCGGACTTCATTTTTATTTCTATGCTTTCATAATCAAAGAATTATGATGCATATGTTTAAAACTGGAACGTTTTTATTTGCTAAACTCATTCCAGTAATCTTCTTATTCACTAATCAGTGCTTCTGTACCCTCATTTTTTTGAAATGTTGAAACATAAAGAGCAGTGAATTTCAAAACAAAATCTTGAAAGCTTGAAAATGGACTTCCATAAGTTATAACCGATCAAACTTGCATAAATCATGATAGAAAACAACAGAAACAAAGCTCCTCTAGTTTTGGTGCAGTGAAATATCTTGAAGCCAGTGAGAAGGAGAAGAGAGACGAGATTAGAAACAGAGAACCTGGAGCTGCGTCGGTGAGCTGTAAGCACTCGGGCTCAGCTTCCTCTGCCGCTGTCTGCACTGTAAGTTGCTTGAGATTCATACCTACCAGGCAAAATGAAATTCAAACACCGAGTGCCAAGATCTTTATGTGGATTCTCTACTTCCAAATAGCTTAGGATTATTCTCTGTCTAAGCTAATACCTGGTGAGGAAGTAAAGCCTGAAGGATGGGATTATTTAATATGGCATTTTTAATGTGTGACACACTAATCACAACTCAGAACAGGAATACTTCAGCCATCTAACTTTCGTCAAGGAAGGAGAGACAGTGCTGGGGGGAGTAAGCCTTCAAAAGAAACCCTCCTTCTTTCCACCGCCACCTCATACCGTGGAAACCTGCTGCAAAACCATGATGACAATGACACATTGTTGTGCCTTAGAGGGGGAAAATGAGGGAGGGAGGATGACAGAGACAGAGTAACCTCCTGTGCATGAATGAGGGAAGTTTTTATTCTGACTTGTGTTCTGAAACAGGGCTGCTGGTGACACAAGGAGTCTTTCCTAAGCATTACACATCAATCCCAGGCCTAGACAGCAGACAGAATTACTCCTCTGTGTACTGATAATGATTTCACAATCCTTGCATACCAGCGTATGAAACTCCTGCGGATTTGTGGATAAAGCCGGGTTTTCTCCTGGATTCCAAAGTTTAACAAGGCGAAGTAGGCGAGCTTCAATCTGACCACTCTGAGTTGGTGAGGAAAGTTATTATGCACTCAAACACTGCTGCACGCTTGACAGGCGACTTCAGAAACAGGAGTTGGAGAAGAGTGATTTGACAAGGAGGGAATGGGTGAGGAGGGTTCAGACGCACTCGTCCCTCTATCGCCGTCATCTGTCTGTGATCATTAATGGTTAAACATCTGAAGCGTTGCTATTGTATCAGCATGGAAAGTTATTAAAACACACACACACACACACATACACACTGCCCTCGTGTCTCTCTGTCTTTAAGGATCGTGCTCTGATAGTGATGAGGAAATCAATGAAGGGCCTGAGAGCAGCCGGTCTGGCAGACTTGACACGCAACAGAGGAAGGTAAATTATTGGAACTTTAATTACTTTGATCCGTCATGCATTGTAGCATTGTGTCAGAGAAGTCAATGCCATGACAGACACCGAACAAAGGCCAACGCCGCATTTTCATAACATCTTCACTCCCTTTTCCTAATGCCTGATTAAAGCTGGGGTATCGAGGACCAAAAGCCCCCAGCCCCTGTTTTTTCTTCCCTTCCTCTGCCTCTGTGCACCTATTTAGAAACTCATTTTGAAAGCTCTGTTTACCCAACTCATTACTGAAGTCAGGGATTGAATGCTGGTCTATTATGGGCTTCTGCACCATGGCTTTACAAACAAGCACAATGCACTGTGCTATCACCATTATCACATTGTATGACCGTAATGTATCGCGTTGTTTTCACCCCATAAATATAAGTCCATGTTTTCAGCTAAATTAAGAAGGATTTGCCTCCACAATGAAGCCTGTCTTTTTCTGAGTGGTTGCATGAGAAAACAATGATAAAAACCCACAAAGTAAATGAGCGAGAGTGAGAAATTCCTTTATTTTATCATCAAAGGGTGTACAAAATTACTCCTTTTTCCCCCTATTTCATGAATATTCTGCCACTTAGCGTTGGGATGAATCTGCAGGATTGTTCTCGGAGCTGATAAATGGCCGGCATGTGTGGTAATTTAGAAGCGCACATTAATCTCCAATCGTGGCCAAAGAAGGGAATAAATAGGAAGCAGAAAAAAGGTAATTGATATCTAGCAAATGGGCAGAGCCCCTAAAAAAGTTATGCAGATATAAGTAAAGTGATCATCTGTGTTATTAATTGCACAATTGCAATATGTGAGCTGAAAAGGAAAGAAAAGTGCTTTGTTTTAATTCTTCACTCATGCGTTAAGTACAATTAAGCAAAACAGTTGTTTATGTGGAAACTGAAGGGAGTAGCTCAGCTGTCATCAGGAAAAGGCTGCTGTTCTTGACTGGAGTCTTAATTCATTAGTGGGTTAGGGACTTGCCAACTTCAGTCCTAATCATCTACCAGCTGATGGTTTCTATTTCTGTTTCTGAGTGATTTATATTTTATTGTGTTCTGAAGTTTGGGATAATCCTGCACAATGTGACCGAAGGGGCTTTGAGACAGTTGCTTCGTTGTAGAGGACAGTGAGGACATGAGCTGTCCTGCCTGCTGATACGTTAATGTACTGCAGGGAGACAGGCATGAACTGATGCTGGCTGACTGCCACACACAGGCATGTATTTGTATGTGGATGCTTTCAATGCACATAAACACTGCACAGTTTTTTAATACATTTAATTTTAACAGAAGGTTTTTCTGACAACAAATTGTTTTAATATAAAAGTTCATTGGAATACTTTTTACCATTTTACTCTTTACCATTTACTTATTTCACCAGGATCTTAAAATAACCAGTAGCCAACCTTGTTACATGATAATGGTGCTTTGGTCAAATAATTTCATGTTTTAAGGAGCATACTGTGATCTTACATGATGTGCCACATTTTCTGGTGAATTATAGGTTCATATTTACTAAGGAGTCCCAGTAGGGTTTTGCGGTGCAGAAACGGAAGAAATGCGGCGCCGCAGGAGTTTGCGTGTTTGGTCTCATGCAATATATATTTTAAGCCGCTCCCATTTAGGGACGCACAATTCAGTTAGGAGAGAATGGAAACCTATAAAAAAGGCCCTCAGTGCCTAAGGAATTGGCTGGAATTTAACATCAGGAGTAAAATTTGTGGCCTTTTTCTCAGTGTGGAAGCTGTTAGTTATCTGAGATCTCGTCAGAGTTAAGATCATGTTTGGTGAAGGAGAGGGTGTTTAAGTTGCATACTGTAGCTCACAAGAGGAGAATGTGAGGGACTGGCAGGAGACTACATGTTTGAATTTCTGAAATATGTTTGTTGATTTCTGCAACCATATTTAAGTTTGGTTGCTTCTTCTATGCTTCCTCTCAATCCACACTTGCACAACAGCCTCGGTATCAGATCCGAAGCCAAGATACAGTATGTTCGGATTAACCAAGCTGCGCCTGTGCTCATTTACATCATCAGTGTTGGTAAATACTTCACTGAATAAAAAAAAAAAGTGATGCCACAGTATTTTCTGCACCTGATGGTGATTTGCGACAGGTTTAGTAAATATTGCGATGTATTCTATGAGGATTTTTAGTAATTATGTCACTGTTTGAGGTTGTATTGTATAATGAAATGCACGACTTACAAACGTACAACAACATACAACAACACACAAACATATAAACAGTAACACATACCCATACTGTACAGATACAAAGAGACAGAAACCATCATCAGTGCATGTGAACATCCAGATTTGCACTTATTGTGCTTGTAGACATACAAATACTACAAAGACAAATATCTAAATATTATTTGCTTTCTGAAAAACAAAGTAGTCAGTTTTCCTCTTAAGAAAGTTTAGAACCCAAACCCCTGCTGTAGTGTGAAATGAACTTTTTCTCTCTCCCTGTAAAACTTTAAATTTTAAAACCCTCAGAAAGAGGAAGAAAAATCATAGTTCTCTCTTAATTTGTATTGATGGCCTGGAAGAAACCAGCAGGCTTTGCAGTTCTGTAAGGGAGAAGATGTTTAAGTGGAGATTAATTCAAATTTCTGCTTGCTCAGTACTTGTAAAACTAAAGCAATTTATATTCCTTCTCTTAACGATCCCCCCTTTCTCTGATTGCGGTAATGTAATCTAATTGTAATTATGATACTATCTGAATCATGCAGACCTTAACATGATTGGAGCTACTCATTGCATTAAAAACTAATTTTTGAATAATGATGAAAGGAGCACTGGAAAATGTGGAAGTATTACATTTTTTCTTTATCTCTGTTTTGTGCGGGGATCTTGTTCTCTTCTCCTCCTCACCTCCCCTCCTCCCCCCTGCCTAGAGTCATGGTTCTGGTGTAAAAGACAAGGGGGAGTGGTGGGTGGTGGTGAGGGAGGAGGCTGAGTGGGAAATTGACCACCCCAATTAAACATATCGGGCTCATCAGTGGCTGCAGGATAGTGGCGTACTGTTGTGAACAAGTTCACTGTCATCCCACAAGGTTTAGTTTATCTTAGCATGGGCCTCCTACGCCATGCATCACCCCACCCAACACCCTGTTCACCTCAGCCAAGAGGGGAGGAGGGAGGAAGTGTTTCCTGCTGGAATGATAGGGCTGAAGTAAAACAGTTGTTCAAGCCAAGGAGTAGCCAGCTATTGGTAGTAGCAGAATGTTTGTGGTTGGGCATAATTTTAAGTGACCTGCATCATCTATTTTAATTTGTTTTCTTTTCAGAACAACATATGGAAATTTCACAGCTGCTGTGTAGGTTTTGTATTATAGTTGCAGAAGAATAGTTCTTTCATCCGGTGTTATCAAGCAAAGCAGACAACAGCAAAAAGTGAATGTTTCATTTCTTTATTTGGATAACGCTTGACTGCCATATTACTTGGATACTGATGTATAGTAAGTAATACTGGTTGTGTTGGCTTCACCTCACGAGCAGTAACTCACTGCAGAAGGAGTGCTGATGGCAGCATGACAGCACTTTGCCACAGCTTTAGCACTAAATGGATAAAGAAGGTGCTGCACCTGCAAGCCACGTTAAGTGTAAACACCAGGGTTAAGGATCATTCTTATCAGAATATGACTCTTGTACAATCTCATTTGAGAGGCCAAAAACCCATGACCAGGACCAGGAACCTATTCACTGTGGTGAAACACAGACATTAGAGTGAAGTAAGGGAGCAGCAAAGAGGGAGGGAAGCACAGATAATTCAACAGCTTTCACACTCCTGAAGGTAAAGTACTTAATGTATGAAATGAGGTGGTAATGCAGAGGTGACTGGCGGAGTGGCAGGAGCTAATGGACACTGAGACACTGTGAAAGTCCCCAGTAGCACAGGGCGGCTCCCTAAATTGCATAAGCAGCTGGCTGGTCCTCCTAACAGGTGGAGCTGGTACTTGTGGAACAAATCTGTTGGATAAAAGCTGCATCAATGTACATTTTATTGTAGTTTGATTTTCCATAACATCTTGTGAGACTATATCTCTTTATAGTATATTGAACGTTGCTGATATTCTCTCATTTCTTTGGGGATACTTAGTAGATTGTGGTCTTGCAGTGTTGTGAGAAAGTCAGTCACCTTTATTATGACACACCAGTCACACAATTAATATTATATCTTGATTGACCTCTTATTCTCTTGTAGATGCCTTGAAAATCAATTTTATATAAAGCTTTACATGACAATCTGACCTGATGCTTTGCTCAAAACCTTTCCACTAGCTACAAACGTCACCACGAGTCACCTGAGTGGCACCTGACTGCAGCAACTGTAACATAAACACAGTCACAAATTCTTCTGCCAACTATTTTTAACACCACTGAAGGATATACGATTCTACCACTTTCAACAACCTCCAAGTCCAGAAAATCCTTCTGTGCATGTATTTTTTCTTCCTGTTAATGCACAGCCACACTCAGACCGTTCAGCCATGGCAAATGCACACAGATCTCAGGCTAGTCCTCTTCTCCTGATGCCCTGCTTTGACTCCTCTGTGCCACCTGGGTGCTCCAGTGGCTTCGAGGCGAAGATGTTCAGAACGTGGGCCAGCTGTGTGTATGTGTCTGAGTTTGTCTGCTGAGAGTATGAGCCATATTTTTACTGAAAGATGGACAGACAAACACACAGCTCTCCCTGTTGGAGGAGATGACGTATAAATCTCACAGTGTCACCTTATCAGGATCTAATTGCTAAGGTCCTGATAATTGCTAAAGTTTTCTTAGCTCATGAACAACCTTATCATGACCATGTACTAAATACTCAAATTATTTGAAAAATTAGTTGAAACATATCTAGAAGTTTTTGCGTTTCCCACTGCAGGAAGATGCTGCTCACATTACTGCTAATAAGGTCCAAAGAATAGAAAGTTGGAAGAAAATGAAATGAGGCTTTTGATTCAAGTTCAACCAAGTAATTAAAAATTACTTCATTTTATTTTGTTAGTGCTCCATGTAGTCATGTCATATTTGTCTATCTTCCTGGTTATTTTAAAATTATGAATTTCTTTTCAAAAAGAATTTAAAAATAAAATGATATGGTTAATTACAGACAGAAAACAACAGCCACCATCAATATGGTGTTGAATCATTAGCATCCATTAAATATTTATTTCTTCAGAGAACATTAAAAACACTGAGCTTGTTCTTCGTATCTGATAAATGAAAAGGACATGTTAGTTAAACATTTTTCATGTAAAAACAAGTCAATATCCTTGACTGCTTTTGTAGTTGCTGTTCAGTTTCCCTCCTGCAGTGCAAAGAGACAGTGATGATCCTATGTGCACATTGTCCAGACCTTTGAATACATTTGTGAACAGAAGTTTTGAAGCGACCTGTATAAATGTCCCATTTTATTATGATCACAAGTGTATCATCACGCCCTTAACATGCAGACCTTAACTTAATCTCTTGTGACTGTAAAGGAGCTTCTATTCATTGAGTGAGCTGAATCCAGACAGCGGCGCCTGAACCGTAGGTGTAATTTACAGATGATACCAATCTGAGCTCATTGTATTTCCTTAAGTACCTGTGAATTAGTTTCCAAGGAGCTGTGCAGGCAGGTTTTATTCAGTGTAGAAGGGTCACAGGAGAGCCAGAGCCTTGATGAGACAGGATGATCAGGTTCTGTCTCTCTTAAATCTCAAGGGTTTCCTCTCTTCTCTGTATTAACCTTGTCAGTATGAAAGACTCACCGCTTGGACTCTGGATGCCCTGCAGATGTTAGCAGCTGGCAAAAAGGGAAGTCATGTGAATCCTCATTGTGCCTCACTAGTTGCTTTAAAACTAAATGTGGGTGCACATGTGCACACAATTACATAGGTTCAGTCAGAAAGATTTAAAGGAATCCACATATAATGAGCCCAATTATTTTATCCCTCACCAAAGAATACAATGATTAAAAGAATCTAATTATCACTTTGCATGAAGAACCAATGTTTGCTAAAGCAGAATCATAAGAGACGGGCTCTGAGGAAGCGTGTTTGTATTTTTTCTGGGCAGGAAGGCCGGCGATGAAATGAAAACAATTAAAAGTGAGTTTGAAGGGGCCCTTGAGTCAATTAATTTCACCCTGACCACGCAGGAAAAAACCCCACTGGTCTCTTAGCAACTACATCCCCCTTCCCAACGCCCTGCCTCCTCCTCCTCAACATGTCAGAAACCTTTGCCCTCCCCGACTCCAGGAGGTGCAGGGAAAGTTTCCCTAGGTGTCTTTTGCACCACCACTGCCCTGTGATTGGCTGAGGGCTTCCACTGGCTGTCGAGCACCTCCCTTAAGGGAACCTGGCAGATCTCAAGGAGAAGAAAAAACAAAGAAGGGGAAAAAAAATCAATTTTAAGCTCACATGCCCCACTGGGTGCCAAAGCCACTTCGGGGATACTGAAGGATGCCCGAACTGACAGGATTTGACTTCCAGAGGTAGAGAGGTGACAAACTCTATCACGGGTAGAGGGCAACGCAGAGGCCTAACCTGTTCTCGGGGATGGCTGACCTGCCAGCGTATTGAACCTATCTATCTCACAACACTGCCGTAGGTACCACAGGGGAATCTGAGAGTGAAGGGGAGGGGAGGTGAAGAAAGTTGTTACTGAAAAGAGAGATGGTAGCATAGCTAGGGGGAAAAAAAGAAAAAAGTGGCAGAATTCAGGGGTGTAAATGATGAATTACTTTTCATCAAGTGAAGGGAAACATACTCCGGAACAATCCAGAAAACGGAGCAGGGAGACTCTGACCTCGTGCTTCAGAGCAGCCAATATCTTCATTCAAGAAGACAACCATGAAATTACACAGAAAATGGGATTGTCATGAGCGGGCCCTTGAAAATCTTGGTGTACAGTCATTATGGTGCAGGAAAGAGCCTTCATCCACACATCATACCCCGTAAGAGAAGGGAAGCTGGGTGTGTATCCGCAGGGAGAGCTGCTAGAAATGAGCGGGTCGGGGTTAGTTTAATGAAAAGGATGATTCTGTGTTTCCTCGCTTTTTACTTTGAAACATTCTACATACAGTGTGTCTGGTTTACATTGAGACACACAGCCCTGTAAACTGCCCTGTATTGTATTTGTAGACATCCACATGCATCCTCAAAGGAGTGTTAACAAATGTTGGCGAGGCGATGTAATTAAAGGGAGACGGTTGTTTCTCTCACATATGAGAAATCACACACAGAAAAGCTTTCACAAGCAGATGCATGCTCGGCGAACACGGCGCCTAATGAGCAATCAAATAATAATTAGGAAAACCAAAGCAGAGGAAAAAGAACAAAGCTTTGAACACAAGATGTTCAGGTTAACCTCTGAAATAACTTGGAAGATGAAGTTTAGAACAAAACAAAATGCTTTACAGTAAGTTGAAATCACTTACTTTCAGATTCATTCCAAAAAATATGTTCATAAGTTATTTGAGATTTGCCTGTCACCTGAAGACAGTATCTGCATAGGCATATGACACATTCATGCTAATAGATTGGCATAATTTATAACTATAAAATAACTGTGTAACATCTGCACAGAAGCCATTTAATGGACTTGTCGTTATTTGAGAGAGAACATAGAACCCCATTTACATGACAAATAATTTAAAGTATTGCTATACTAGAGACCTGAAGTGAGTGACAAACTGATGTGAATTTAGTTTCTTCTAGTTTATAATTATCTTTGCAAGGTTGAGGTCACTGTTGATCATGCCACAGTGAGGCGTCTGCTGTCACAGAGTCTGGAAACTGTCGAGTTACATCCTCAGCTCTTATTCACATAAGGCAAACAAAAGTAAGGAAGGCTTCTTTCTTTAGGATCAACACAGGTTTGAACACAGTCAACACTGACAGCTTGTTAAATATCAGGTATTAGCGAGTAAGTGACATCCATATGAACCACAGCTGCAACACAGATCTGGGAACCCTGCTGTGAAATTGTGTTTTTGTCAATGATAATTTTTCAATCAAAGTTTAACACGATGGTTTCAAAGCAGTTTCAGGGGGTTGTTTAACCTGGCGACACAGAAATATGCTCATACAGCAAAGAGTCTAATATGTTTGGTCCTGGCAGCTCCAATATAGATTCATCATTGTTGGTCATTATGACTTGAAACATGAATTATACAATTGTAGATGAATTTTCCACAGGGTCCTAGAAATGGGGCCTGAAGACAGTAAGAGACAGCATATGATCATCACAGTGAAGTTATACATTTAGAACAAGAGATGCCTTGTTTCTAGTGTGAATGTCGTTTTTCATAGAATGAGGGGGAAAATTTTTTGAGAATCCTGTTTACGATAGAAGCCAGGAGAGTCGGGAGGGAGTGGGAGGCTGTCTCCAAATTCTTCTCCCTGAATGCCGGCTGTACTCTCAAAGCACAGAATTAACGAGACGAAGAAAAAATAGAGCTCTGTGGCAGAGAAGTGATGTGTCTATGGAAAGTATTTTGAAGGATCTGTAATTTTCGAAGTGCTGTGCATTTAAATGTCCCTTTTATTCCTAAACAGCCTTAAGACACTTTTCAGACTGCTCGATTCACATAATTAGATGGGGCCGACAGATGACTCTCACTGTGCCACACAGCCATTAGAAAAGGGGTCATTCTCTTTGCAGAATGGCTACTGTTCTCACTTGTCATTAATTTGCCACTTCAAAGCAGCGAGAGCATGTGACACTACTGACAAATGAAATAAGTTAAACTTATCTCAAACAGCCTGCGTTACGGCTGCAAACTTTTCAACTCCAATCACACTTTCACTTTTTAACAGTCTTTTCAAAGCCTGCTTATGTCCTCTAGTGTAAGATGGCATGCCAGAAAAAAAGCTGTGCTCTGAAAATGGAAGCCTCATGAGTCTCCACTATGAGTTTTTATGAATTTATTTTCTTGCCAGCAGAAGTATTGTCACCACACCTTACACACCATGTCTCCATCTTTTAGACTTACCAAAGTGGATTTAAACAAAAATCTTCAGTCTTAAAAAATTGTTGCTGCTGGATAAAAAAAAAAAAAAAAAGCATTTTCTGTGTTTTGGAATAGCGTGTAAAGTCAGAGGGTCAAAGTGAGTTTTATACAAAAAATATGATGCATGGGCCATTTTTCTCATGTTGATGTGGGATGTCAAGGTCAACAAAGTACAGTGACATTCACAAAACATTTACTCCTAAAGACAGCGCTGATTAATTTGCCAATAAAAGAAAGTACACTCATACGATACTTTGCTTCACTTTGTCCCTTCAGGGGAAACTCGCCTTGCAGGAGCCATTAAAAATACAACAGAAGACGTGCTTCAAACAACTTATCAGATGAGATGAAGCCGCCTAAGATACTGTTTCTTATTACATTTAGATTAAAAATGGTTCATAAGAATTGTACTGCAATCTGAGCATTTTAAATAACTATACTCTATGTTTAAATGTTAGTTTATCCAACACGTCAGTATAAATTTTCCTTAAGCATATATTACAAAATATTAATGTATATTTAACTTACACTTATGTTTATAATGACATATGCAGACAACACATGTAAATGGTTTACATTAGTGTTATATTCTGCTACAGAAATATGATTCATTGGATTCAATAAGATATTTCAGTGTAGATGTAATGTCATGTAAATATATTAAAATCACATTTAAAGAAATACAATTTTATTAGATCTAAATACATTTTTAAAGATCTAAAAATGAGAAGACTAATTATAACTGCAAACTTTAACTATCGTACCTACAGTATTATCTTAGTTTAGGCCCCTACTGGGTGTACAGTACACTGTCTGTCTGTCCCAAATAGCACTGTCTGTACACATTGCTCTTTGTCAGTGGACCACTACACCACCAAAGCCCAAGTCTCAATCCAAAGTTTCCTCTTTTCTCTCAGAAATGTTTGAAATGCTATCAAAGAGTTGGCGTCTTCATCAAAGAGATAAACTTTAAAGAGTTCCACCTTTGCCGTTGCCTCTCCTCCCGCCTCCTCTTCCTTTAATCTGGCAGGGGTTTGGCAGTCAAAGGTAAATAAGTGTGAAATGGGACATGTGTTTTCCATCCTTTCCCTTTGTTGCACATGTTCTCCTCTCTTCGTGATTAACATTCCACCTACTCCAGGTCCCTTTTCTTGGCGATCTGCGGGCCTCGCGCAGGTCGGCCTGCCAAAACACTCCCTGGCCACCTGGAATTACAGCACTTTCAAAGCCTACACTTCCTGTCCATCTGAAATCCATTCAGCCTATCAGAAGCCCCCCCAAGTGTAGGATGACAAGATTCTGGTATTTATATTTATTCTGGAAGACTTTGGTCTTTATGACCGACTGTTTATTGGTCTTCGTTAGACAGTGGTAATTATTTGAATAATAAGCCAACAAAGATGGATGCTCCCAAGCTGCAGGTCTGATCAGTGCCAGCAGCAACGTCTTGAGAACATCATAAGACAGGAAATAAACTGGGGGCAAAAGGATAAACACATTTTTACAATTACTCAGTTCCTGAGTCATATGAAGAATTTTTTTTCCTGTTTTTATAAAATAAGCAATATTCCTTCACCCTGTGTTCAAGCACAGGATGGAAGAGCAGACTGCTTTAAATTTCCCTGGCTGCTGGCAGCCACCCAGTGAGTACAGGCCTGTCTCGGGGCCCGAGATTGGCAGTTGTTTTGTTCACCTTCTACCCTTTATGCTACTGGTGTCTGTGTTTACTTATTTATTTCATTGTTTGTGTTGGCATCCCAGTCATGTTTGACGCTATCTAAATAACTTCAGATGTCCAAAAAGGACACGGATTTCATGATGATTGCTGCACTTTGAGCAGCAGTCATAGCGCTCCTTGCTAAAAGAACGGTCCAATTGACGTGTGCTGTCGTCTTTGATGAATTTAAGTTTTCAGACAGTGTTTTTAGGGTGTGCTGTACATCATCTTATGTAAACGAGGGTAATGAAGGCCATGGAGGAAAGTGACTATGCTCGTGTAACTGTTTTCCAAATTTCTTCCATATGGGCAAAAAATGAATGTCTGTATTGTTGCTTTTTCTTGATAATTATCTACAGTGCTTCAATGAGCTTGAATGAGAAGCTCTATACCATTGTCGTTCTAGAACACTGGAAACTGTCTGAAATAATTATTTACTTTACATACAGTAACTGGCCTGTCATTCGCTGTTTTTAAATTAACCTTAATCTGCTATCATTTTGAGCTATATCCAAGAGCTGGGTGTTTTTTTTATACAGTTAATCTCTGTCTGGAACAAAACAGCTCACATGCCCTTGAAAAGGATTCAGGAGCCACTCAGGTCATTATTTTAAATCACAGCTATGTTCTCTTCCATTTGTTTGGAGGCAAGCTGCTATTCTCCCATCCCCGAGAGTTTACCTCCATATTTAGTCCTTGTACCTTGGCAGGCAGGTCCAACCATATGGCAGAACTAAGTGTCGATTATCAACCAATCTCATATATCATACACATATCCGATAAAGCCGGATATTCATCACTCATGTAGCACTTAGGTTTTTTTTCCCCGTGTTCACTGTTAAGTAATGACAGATGAACAGCCTACCTACAGCTTCACTGATCCAGAAATATCAAATGTGTTTTAGGACTGCGCCAATAGTCTGTCTTTTTGTCATTGAATCACAAATGTTACATGCTGGTAGCAGAAGTATTGCTTATGACACATACCATGTTATTTTCACTTCATTATTTAGATCTTAGGGTGTAACACTACTTTTCAGAATGATTCCAGCATTAGTAGTATCATAGAAAAACTGTATGACTGGGAGTTGGGATTATGGGTCTTTTGCTGTTAAATTATCAATGTCTTGTCAGTCAAAGACTCATATTCCTGCTACTGTTCTGCAGTGGGAATTATTTTTTATTAGATTAACTTACAACAGGCAACACTAAAATGAATTCTTAAAATGTTATTAGTATATTACAAACCATTCAGACTAGATTACTTGACTAGGTGAGCGTACAGTATAATATCTAAAATATGCAACAGCCTCAGCACATAGATGAGAGCATATATTATCAGATGGCATGCTGTGATGATCAAAAAGGTTACCAAGTGATGTAGATATGATGATTACCTACTGTACTGTATGTGTCTGTCTGCACAGCAGCAGAAAGGCTGCCACTGCGCTTCACTTACTAATTCAGCACTTAATTAGTCATAATTTTATACAACAAATTTGCTCAGGACGCATTAAATAAACATAGATATCTAATTAGAATATTGTGTTAAACTTGTTGGATGTAGCACAGGCGTGCACAGGCTCACTAACACACACACACACTCACTCACAGACACGCTGTGTTCATTACCAGGCGAATACCTTAGCAACTGATACGGCCTTGAGCATAATAGAATGAAAGTGATTTGCATACACAAATACTCCAGTACTGTGTATGTATGCATTTCATGCATTAACAGTGTAAGTGTAGAATAAGCTGCTAAGTAAGCAGTATTATGGAGGTCAAGGTTAAAGCCATGAAACCGTGACAACAGATGTTTTTACTGCTGAGTAAGTTTTCATGTTGACATGTTTAGCTTCATTTTCTTTTGCTTGCTATTGGTTATGTCTGCTTGAGAATATTTTCAGTTTTTTTTAGCCATTATATAGTGGCAGTAACACTAATAGAGCGGCACAAAAAATGGCTGATATTGTCAAAAGTCAAGATCCTCCATTAACACATTATAGTGAGAATGTCCCAGTTTGAACATTTTGGATATGTTTTGTTCTAATGTTTGGATGTAGTTTAGTCTAACTTTTTCTGTAAGGAGCGCTCAGTCACATCTCCTTTAATGTACAGTAGTGATTTTGCTCCTCGATATTGACTCATCACTTCCTAATGGGCAGTGCTTTCCTGTCAGAGCCCATTGAAAAGTAGAATTTAATTTGGGGTATGTTTTATGCAGTTGGGGATGAGACGTACAGTAAGAGCTTGAAAGTCTGTTCTAATGTTAAGTACTCTTTCCAGCATTATCACATCATGAGGACAAAATGTAGTGTGGCCCATTTCATGTGTAAACAAATGCAATCTTAACATCTTTTCAAATGTTTTAAAATCTTTCTAAACTTAACAAACCTGCAGAGTTAAACTTAAATATGTCAGTGTCATATATGATATGATCCCAGTTACTGTCTATAATTGACTAGCACAATGAACATGGCAAAGAAAAGTACTCTCTGACATATATAGGCGTTCCCAGCCACCTTGAGTGACTGTGGTGTTTTGCAGCCTGCAGCAGTCAGCAGGCCATGGTGCAAGCAAGCAGTAGGACAGTGCATTAATGAAATGTTAATGGCTGAATTAAGACCGAAATAACCAATCTAGCCTGGACTCCTGTGTGAATCCATTAGCATCAGCACGCCACGCTGGGGCAAACGACAATGCTGCCCCCCTACCAACACAACTGCCATCCAGGGCAGGGACCATGGGGCTGGGGGCCCATGCAGGTAGATGGCAGAGAGGTTGGGAAGGAGGCAGACACAGCCTTCCATCTGCCTGACCTCTGCATGGCGGCTGCTGGGACAGCATCAGCAAATTTAGAGAGGGTGGGCAAGACATGAGTGGGTGACTCTCTCTGTGATTGATGAATGACATCAAGGGCAATTTAAGCCTTTTTCCATTTTGTTTTATTAGTGGAATTTGTCTGTTTTGGTTGGAGTGTTGTTCTTCTTTCAGTGGTGATGAATCATGTGCAGTAGTAAGACCTGCAGGACTCCACTCTGACCAAACTCAGTGACATTGTCTGCTTTTGGGTGAACATGTGAAATAGTGAAACAGGCTGTGCAGAGAAAGACTGCAACTAGTGGTTATATAAAATAGGAATAAAGCTGTCGGTTATCACATAATAGTAATTTTTTGTTGATCAACTGCAGTTTTGGACACAAGTTTTTGACTTTCTGTCCTGTGGCTTAGGGGTTGATGGTGCTTAAGTTTTCCTTTGGTCTGGGTGGTTTTGCTTAAAAATCTGCCTTCAGGGCTTAAAATACTGTATGTGTTACAGTGACAGTGACCTTTGGACTCTGTCTCTTTAAGAATCAGCCAAGGGGTCAGTGCTGTCCCCATCTGTCTAAATGAATGTAGCTCTAGATCACTTGAGTCTGATCTTGATTTGGATTTTATTTAATTACAAGTATATGAATGCATGTCTTGCTTTGCAGTAATGCTGTTATTCTACATCATGGAAAGCGTAATTGAGACCACAGAGGGCATTACAAGGCAACATTATGGCCGAGGAGCTGAATGATGCGTCTGTGCTTGACTCGCTGCTCCCTGTTTCTTAATTAGAAACTTAGATCACAGTGTTGGTCAAAGTATCATACAAGCATTGTTTACATTTTTACTCGGGGGGGGCAAGGGGTGTCATGGATGGTCCCGGAGCCACATACCAGAGTGCCAATAAATCTGCTGACAAACATCCATAGATACTTCATGAAAACTATTTGAGGAAGATAAATTAAAGCTCTTAACCTGGTAATGTCCTCTAATTGGGGGAGCTGTAATTGGTTTAAGTATTAATCAGATTGGAGTTGGTCGTGGTTAAGTGTTGTGCAAAAGCGAGGTTTCCTGTCGAAGTATGAAAAGAGTTTTTGTTGGAAATAAATGTGTTTGTGCTGCTGGGAGCCTTTGGAGCACATTATGTGATCATGATTACCCTAAGATTCAATGACCAAATATGCACTTAGTGGTTGTAATGCTGGTACGTGAGCTTTGTGGGGAATTTGTCTCTCTAAACATGCTCAGGGAGGGGACTTTGTTCTCGTGAGCGGCTGGTCTGCCTAATATATTATGCTGATGTTATTGGCATTGCATTTAGTAATTAGAATTATTACAAAATGTCATTGCAGATTGGAATATATGTTACAGTAATCTCTTTAAATTGGATTGCAGACGCAAATAACCCCAAGTTCTAGCTATGTAGCATCAAAGGTGGACTGGGTTAGACTAGCAAAGTAGGTAGGTAGAGTTTTGAGGAGCACACTGAGGTACAGGCTTGATATTTATGACTATGAATCACTGAAAGTTTCTCCAGTTAGATTTTTTTTCATTTTCTGCTTGAAAGTTCCAGTGAACCCACATCTACTCTTAAAGATATGGCACTTGGACTCTGCTCACTGAGGTTTAAGTCAGCCATTGAGAGCAGCTCAGCCTCAGAGGGATGCTTGCTTAATTAAAACTCTGATATACAGTGTCTTGTCTTGGCTGGGTGGTGACATATTGTACAGTATGCTCTTGTGAGGATCAGTCTTGTGAAAGGCACTTGTCTTTAACTGCAACCCACTCTTCCACTGTCTTAGGATATAGTGGGGATTGTTTTACAGCAAATGCCATTTTGGACAAAGGAAGGAGGAAGTTGTTTACATAATGCAGAAAGCATGTAGATCTGAAGGGAGTTTTCACTGTTGTTGAAATTCACAGCAGTGACTGCCAGCAGTGCACTGTGGTATAATAGATGTAACATCACCATGGCTTTCAGAAAACCTGACCTGGGGAGAGTTGAGGCGGCTGGGAAATCATATAGATGGAAAAAAAGGTTGTCACCTTCACCTTGCGTACTTGTCATTCGCCCAGCATCAGGTCATTAAATTCACATTAGGCCTCTCTGAGGGACCTTCGGTTGCTGTTAGTGCACCTAAAGCTGTGTAGCAATAAAAAGAATCACAACTTCTTTCTCTTCACAAAGGGGGAAAACACATAAAAGCAGCTATGCAGCACTTTGCATTCTGACACCAGATCATTATGGTCTCTCATGTCTGTCTTTTTCCTTTTTCTGGGGTCGATAATGGAGACCGGGGGCACTGGAGAGATGCTGCCCATGTCCATTTGTCCATTCCCTAGAGGGCAGAACTAGATCTGAGTCAAAGTTTTAGATCGCTGCCACTGAGATGGCATTAACTCCAGGTCTCCTGGGCCAGCTGATGAATCATTTATTAAGAGAAACCTGCGATGGCGTTTCAAATGTCAGATCACATTAGGCCCGTGGCCTCGGATTATTCAAGGCAAAAACTAGGTAGTCGGGGTGGCATCTTGTCATATGGAATGCTACCTCATGCCACAGAAGGCAAAAAACTTCAACAAAACAAACAAACAAAACTGTCATAGCTGTGCAGCTCTTCTAAGGTACACAAACTAGGAAAGAATCAGGGAATGGCAAATAATCAGCTCTATGACAGCTTACAGCTCTTACAACTAATAACCACTCTGATGAGGTTCTGGCCTCTGTCACGGTTTTATGTGACCAGCATTCCTTGTTTATCCTCACCAGTGTGTACCTGTGACCTGTGTGTTAATGTTGCATACAAGCCAAATTTCCACTGGGATGAAGTTGAAATTGAACATTACATACTTTTAGCAGATTCAGTGACAGTGAAGTACAATAGTTGCTTCAGGATTAACAGGTAAATAAAGTGGCAATATTTTCAAAATGTTAACCATCATCTGATTTAAATACAACTTTAGGTTTAACCCAAAGTTGTATTTAAGAGAGCTTTAAAGGGGCAGTCAACCAGTTTTCCACAGCAAGTGTCTTCAGGGTTATGTCCTTGACCTCAGGGTAAGGCTGTAGGCAATGTGAGATTATTGTCTCAATATTAATAAGGATATTTTGAGCACAGCTTCATGTGAAACATGTTCAAAGCAATAGGAATTATTTTACTGTTTATACACAATTAGATTATATTATCACTATGATTTTAACATGAAACCTGCGTTACACACTGGGAGCTCAGAGGTTCATAGACAGGTTGCATTTTAGGAATTGTAGGATTTTGTGTTTTTGGAGCTTGATTTATGATAAGGAATAAACGATAAGATAGCTTGCCTTTGTCTCATGTGGGACCCCCAAACTTTATGGAAAGGTGATACTTCATCAGTGGAGTACTCCTTAATTACACAAACAATTCTGTTTTGAGTGCAGAAGGAATCTTGAGCCCTTTTTTTGATCACCTGGTACCGCTAGACTCTACTCTACTCTACTCACCTGTGGTACCAAGTGCTTTGTTTTCCACTGCAGATAGTCCCTCTGCACTATAGCTGGCTGTCAGAGCGATGCCAAAACTGCTGTGAAGTCACTGGTCCATGGTGGCAGAGCAGGTTCAAAGCTGTTATAATTTTCACCCTAGGCCTGTTATTATGCCATTTTATTAGGTTTTAATAGTTTTTCAGGTGAGAAAATAACCATCTAGTCTTTGAATATGTGGTCAATCTGTCCAATTACTAATTTGCTCTGACCACTCTGTAGTCTGCAGTGTTTACACATTATCGTTTGGAACCAAAAATAGTAAAAGGTACCAGGTACCATCCCAACATTTGACAAACAAGGTGAGTAGATTCAAGCTGAGCCGGCACCAGGCGGTGGAGAGGGGGCTTTGGTTATTTGTTGGTATTTGAGTCACACCACAGTAGATGAAGGCAGAAGCCACAGAGTCTGACCACATCTAGATTTTGGCTCGGTGTAAAGGTGAAAGAAAACTGAATAACTTGATGAATGCAATATAAAGACATATCAAGGCACCTAGGTTAGTGAGTAAGCGTAGCCTTGAAAGAAGCTGTACTAGCCTGCAGCAGTCTAGATAAGGCAGCAGTGACCACAGTCGTGACTGCCATGATGAATAATCAATACAAAAGGAATTAGAATTTGTATTTCTCTGATATATTAAGCCAAGTTGCCTTTATCTAACAGGTTATTATTGGCTTTACCTGCTAAAGTGGAAGTCTGGTAATGAAATCAGAGCAGAGATTAGATGTTTGTAAAAGTCTGACTCCCAAAACACACTAATCATGAATGGTGAAACTGTCCGTTTTTCTGATTCTGTTTTATATTTTCACAAGCAGGGATTCAAAACTCAGAGACACTTTCAGAGTTATTTAGGAGGAGCAGCTGGGTGGTGACAATGACCTTCGACGTGTTTGTCTGGACACGTATGACATTGGCCACCCCATTTGCTTGCATATTATTGTTTATGAACAGGACCAGGGGGGTGTTTATAGGTTGGTGTTGGACGGACAGCTGCTGTGTTTGGCTGTTGACCAGAGGCCTAATAACAACGGCATGACAGGGATATTACCTGTGAGCAGCTGCCATCCAGTTGCATGAGACTGTGCCCAACAATTACTGTTCAAATGTGAATGGAGTCACTAATAATGATTTGAGCTGCTTGGCATCCTCACACTACACTCATCTGAACTTGAATTTGTAACCTCTGGTCACATGTTGTATCTGTAAATGGACAGACACTTAGATAAACAGACAAAGAATAAATTCTTAAGAAAAGCTCTGGGCTCAGAAAATCTAAACGTTGCCAGATCTAATTTCAGTAGCACTGCAGAGTCTTGACAGATATTACTCAATGCCATTACTTTTCTTTGCAAACAGTTCTCCCTGCTGCTGGTTGTGTCAAACACTCACTGTATTGGTTTATCCCTTTTGCTTCTCATTTCTCATCTTTACACATGAGTTGATCACAGCAGCCCAACCGGCCTCCCCCCATCCCCAACCTCCCCCTCCTTCAACCGTGTCCTGCTCGTGAGACAGCTGTGAAAACAGTGTGGAATCTGTGCAGCCATCACAGAGACCGGCTTGTTGCTGTATCTTCCAATTTTAACCAGATTTTCCAGGGATATTAGAAGAAACAAAAGATGAGACATCACAGTTCCACTGTTCAAAGCTCCACCCGAAAACTTTGAATAAAGAGAGAATAGAAACATTCTGGGTAGATTCCTTACATTTAAAGTGAGGCGACACTGAGCTGGTCCAAAAATTTGCATTTGCTACTGCGGTCTTTAGCATACATCATACAACATCCCTCTCAAGATGATCAATCCACATGGCTCTAAAAGAAATTTAAAAAAAGACAACCGTAGCAGCTCACTCAACAGTTTGTGCCACTTTCTTTTTTACCTCAATCACAAAATGGAGAAACTTTCACTAACACACAACATCTGATATGGTGACACTGATACACAGGCTTTCGGATAAGTTTCATGCTACAAGGCTATCAGGATCTCACAGACAGTAAACAGAGAGTCTGCATTCTACAGCACACAAAAGAACAATTAATGAAATAGAAAGGGGAAGAAATATTCTTACTTGCGTTGATATACGTTCACTGACCCCACTCGCTTCCACTAGGTGCTTTTACAAGATTCACAATTACCAGTTTTTGCAAGTAGCTCACATGTTAATTATCCTCAGCAGTGGTAAAATCAACTGGGAAACTGAATTTTCTGCGATCACAAGTTGTGAAGGTGTTGCTTGGCAGTCAGTTCAGATATGCAATTAGTCTTTTTTCTGTTGTTTTTTTTAAGGTATTTATCTAACATACCTTGTCTAGTTTGTGTAAAGTGCAGTATGCAAGTTTTGGAAAGTACATCAATTAGGACATAGTCAATGCACAGGGGATACTCTCCTCATTATTCTGCCTTTCGTACTTGATTTTTGAAATAAAACCAATTTAAAAAAACATACTATGGGCATCAAGTAGGAGAGTTTTTTTAGTTACAACTAAAATATGTAACCTGACAATAATATTTTTTATCATCCAGTTTTTAAAATTGGAGTCAGATCCACTACTCAAAGCCCTTTGAGCATTTTATTTGTTTTTTGTAGGTTATTTAAATTTTTAATCTACTAGAATGACCTAAAACCAAACCCATCAACCAAACAGACAGACTTAACCAACCAGACACCAAGGTGAAAAGTCTGTTTTAAGGCAAACTGTTCATAATTTATTCTGGGCCTTCACATAATGTATACAACTCTCACTTTGATGCACAACAAGTGCACTTGAAAAAAGCAGTTCTACCTTCTCGGTAGGTGAGATGATACACTTTGCAGCCGGTTGATTAGGGAGAGCATGCCACTAGTGTTTCCATGGTTAGTGGTTCTATGCCTAGTGGGCCCACTCATAGCAAATATTTAGTGTTCACAGTTTGGAAGGTGGTGTCCATGTCCAACAACTGGCCTATACCAGACCGTTTTGTATAAATACACTGAGACAAATGCTGTTAAATTTATTGCAGCAGGTGAATAATGTGATGAAGTCAATCATTTGCCGTAAACCACCAGTCACTCCATGATAAGAGCTCTCATTAAATCGGCAAGAATTGAAAAAAACATGTCGAAATACAATGCTCCTTTCTTGCTGCTGGATGGGCACTGGCTTCATTTTATTCCAGCCCATGTATTAAACACAGTGTGGGAATAGGTTTGACTGATCTATCCCATCTAATATGCGACTTTCTCTCCTCTTTTTTGCTCATAAGTTGCAAATGGCTTCATTAAAACAAAAGCACGACCATAGGGAGCGCATAAAACATGCTGCTGCTACCTAATATGGTATTTATGACCAGGGCTAAATGTAGAGTGAATTAAACTTTAAAGGATTGCAGTCAGGTAGACTTGCCGACATTTGTGGAAGAATGTCCATTAACAAGATGAAAGTTGAGGGGTGTGTAGATATGTGTGTGTGTTGAAGGGGAGTGTTATTTTCCCATGGCCACTGGTGGAATGTCAGCTACTCACCCAGATGGCTGGCTGGACCTAGACACCTTACAACTGCAGATGAAATGAAAAATCGACTGACAAGGTCGCCCAGGAGCCCATAGCCTCCTGTATTTACAAAAATAATTAAAACAAAATATCATCAAGTGACTTCTCCCACCTCCCTTCATCCCTCCCTCCCTCCACCCTTTCTTCACTCACTCTCCCTTTACACATTGCCTCCCTCTCTGTGAAAGAAGTTTCATCTGCTGGAGAAAATAAACCAATTAACAGCTGATGTAGTTGTGGCACAGAAATAGGGGGTTTATGCCGGCCGAGGCACGATGCAGAATGCTTATTAGAGAACAGGTTCAGGTCTAAATAAACACCAGATATGCTTGCAACCAGCATCAGATTCCCCAGTGGGAAAACACACAGGTGAAAAGCTTTGTCGCAGGTCTCAGACTGGCCAACGTTCTGTGTTGAGATTACCAAACAGGTGCAATTTTGCAAGTATGTAAATAAGTCTTCCATAGCAGTATCATGCTGATATTAAATTATTTATGATCTGACTGGTCTAAAGAAACTAAGCAAATTATTGTCCTGAAAACATTCATATATTCTTCTGTATATTAGTGTTGTTTGCCTTACGGCGATCACTGACTCCAGTTCAAAGTTGACCCAGTTTCTGATTTACCAGTACAGATGTGATTAGTGTAGAAAACTCACTAAGTACTGCAAGTGTGTGCACTTTTTTAAGTCTATTTACAAACAAAATAAGAAAAAAATTGCTCTTGCTTTAGTTGTTAACGTTTTATACCTGTTAAAGTACATTAAAATGTTTGAACGAATATTTTGGTATGTGGTTCTGTCTGTGCTAACGTTGTAGAATTATTGCAAGGTAAAAACATGATTGCTTGGCTACTGGGACAACATGTGACTCTTCTGTTCCTCTTGTCAAAAGCCTCATGTTTCATAGATTTCACAGTCACATCGTGTGCTTTTTCGGCTACACAGGTAAGCGTGTAAATATTATAAATGGCCACAGAGATCATGCATCTTAGATAGCTGTGTGAGATATACACAGCTCTAATGGCTTACATCCTCACCCTCTTCCCCGCTCTTGTCCTGTGAGGCTCGCCCACCTTTTTAACGTTTTAGCACACAGATGGGCAAAAAAGGTTCCTTTGCTTTCACGTGACCACTATTGAATATAAAAATTTGTGACACAAAGTGCCATGGTTTCATATTTGTTTAGCAGTGATTGGCTCAATGTGCCAGCGTAATAGCACGGCTCTGGTAGCCAAATCACTGGAGGCAGTGCATCAAGGGACAACCTGAGATCACCATGCTGTTGATTTATGCATGAGCCATGTGCTCACTTTGCTGGGACAGACAGAGCTGACATTAACAGAGGAGACATTCGGACTGGTAGACCTCTTTTTTGTGATGCAGGGGGAATGGAAGCAACAGGGATGGGTGGAGGGTTTCACACCAAAATTATTGCTCTTATATTCATACCAGCTACCTGTGTGTCACGTGAAATGAGGAACATGGGGAAAACAGAAGGGTCAGCAACCTGTTAAAACAAATTAACATCCAGCTGCATGAAATTGTCTCATTGGAAAAACTAATCTACTCAAATGTTGCTTTTTCACAGGTGAAAAAAGGCCAACAAAGCTTGTCTGCAATTCAAAAAAAGTTTAACTGATGCAATAAAAATCTTTGAAATGTATCCACACAAAGTGGCCAGCCGACAGGTATGCTGTCTGCTGGATGACTTGGTGCTTTTTAAGATTTTTCTCTGAAACCAGAGAAAAATGCCAAGTTCTTCTTGGCATCTTTTGTAGCAATGATTTTCTTAGACAGGCCTCTTGAATAATACAGCTTGTCCTCAGAAACGCAGACATCGCTCACTTAGCTTCTTAGGAGTTCAGTCTTATTCTTCAGGTTAATTACCAGCAATGTGTAATTGTTTCAGATCAGTCAGCATGCAAATGAGGTTAAAATGTAACTTTGCTTTGATAAAGCTGTAGATTGAATGGTAATTAGTCTGACCCTTGAAGCTTCTGTCTTTTGGCTGGCTGCAATATTGATTAAATAAACATGGAACAACCAAACAAAAGGTTTGTTTTCCTCCGATACTGCTGAGATGCCATCCATGTTTGCATGGAGTATCCCCATAGCTAGATATTATATATCATCTGAGTGCCCAGGTGACTGTAACACATTATGACATGTTGACAGCAAAAGCAGGTTGCTAAGCATTGAACCTTGCTGAGAACATGATGTTTTAGGTTGTAATTCCGCCTACAAATCAGCAGTTGATGTAGTCGTCAAAGGTCTTCTCTTCAGTCTCTTCTGTCAGGACAGTATTTATCCAAATCATCTCAATGCAATTCCAACATTTTTCTGTATTTTTGTACTGTGGTGACCCATTTGCTAACATTGGGATCATGGATTGTACCTTAAACATCAAAATGGAAGTAGATTTGGGCAGATGTAGACCAAATCACATCCCACGATCCAAGTAACACTAGTACAGTAACTTCTACCAGGGAGCTCTTTGAACATGTGGACTCAGATGTTTTCCTTAACAAAAATGCAGTTCTCACTGTGAAGGAATTATTTTTATGTCAGCTATATTCTAGGGGAAGCAGTCCAGCTTATTTCACAGAACATCTTGCATTTTGTCACACGCTCACTTGTGCGGTGTTAATTCAAACACAAGAAGTCTGCCTTTAAATCTGACCTCATTGAGCATCCCTACTCCTGCGGTCTCCTTAAGCAGGCTGTGCATCCATATTTGAAGCCACCACCGGCTGCGTAGGTAAAGATGGGAATTTGTAGTGACAAGGAGAGGGCATCAGAACAACAGAGACACCTAAGGAAAGAGACAACTTCTTCCAGAGAAGGCAAATGAGCCTTGTCAGCTGGCAGTTGGTGCAGTAATTATAAAGGTTGCCTTAAATTTCCAGAAGAATGGCATGATGGATAAAGCACTAAGAATTTTATAAGCCAAGCTGGTGGCAAGTTAGAAAGCAAAATCTAACATCCACTGACATCTGTCTTTATAAAACAATCGGTGAAGCTGTTTGTGATATTTAGACAGCCAGTATCTGAAGTCATCATACTGCTAGTTAAACAGATTTGCTGACAGCAGTAGAAATGGCTCTTGTTCTAAATTTCCACTGAAGTTGTTGCAAATTACGTCAGTAATTTGTTGGGAAGCAGGTGCAGCTGCTGGTCTAACCCTTCCCCTCCTCAGTGATCTGCCAAGAACAGAAAAACAACTCCTAGCAGCTGATACTGTGATCGACGTATTTTTTGCATTACAGTGGCATTACTTTGACAGATAGCTGTGTAGCAGGAAAGATGGCTGACTAAATCCATTCTAACAGACTTGCAGAGCACCTTGGTGTCATCCATCTTTAAATGCATTAAATGGGTGTTTTTATATTTTGAGTAAGTTATTTTCTGTAAGTGCATCTCCTGGGACCTCTTTATTTACTCCACCTGATGCATGTGAGGTCACAGTCAGTGCATACTGTAGGTGACAGATTCATCAGAAAGTTTTTGAACCTATAATGCTTGGAAAAAATAAACATGAGAAAGGATTTTGTCATTCATTTTTTATATTAATGAACAGAAAGACATTAGAAAGAAGGTTAGAAACACTTTGCCTGTGTCTGGAAGCAATGAACATTGCATTCATTTAGCAAACACAAGTTTCTAATGCGCCAAAGTGCAGCATTCAACCCCCAACTGGGGGTGTCTGCACCGAGCAAAGATTGAGAAACTGATGCAGTGGCCAGTAGTGCAAGGGAACCTTTTAGTTTTATTTTAAATTATTAATAACCAGTTTGTTGTGGTGAGGATGTGCTGTCACTCTACACCTTCAGCGGTCAGTTTGTAAAACTTGCATCAAGGAGCTGTTAAATGAATGTCAGTATTCATTGGAGTTTTACTGTCCCTCAGTGATCTTAAAGCCTTTTAGAAGCTTTTGTACCTTGATGAGAGTAATCTGAGGGGCAGATTCTGTGCATGTTAATCAACAGATTTGAATAAAACAAAATAAAACACATCAGAACTTAACATGTCCTATCATCTTCAGTTCCCAATTAACTTCAGCAGTATTCACTTTGAAGCACAGATTTAATATTAGGTATCCAGCTGTAACGGTGTGTCTCTCTCTCCTCTACCAAAAATTTCCCCAGGCCATCACGGTGAACATGTTTTTACTCAAATGTACCTTGTTAAAAATAGTTAAAAATCAATTAAAAGGGAGCTAGTTTTTAAAATGCCAGGTAGATCTGATGCATTTCTCCCTGGAGTTTGTTCTTCTGTAGATTGATGTGGAGTTTGTGTTTTACCCTCTAGAAACATCTATGTTTATTGGATTCTGACAGTTACATCTGTTCAGGTATGCACCGCCTCAAGCAGCATCAGGCTGCCGACCTGCTTTGCATCCCATTGGTGCATCGTAACCCTTTCCATTTCTGTGTCTCATCATTCACCTCCTAACCTCAGTGGGCCCGTTGATCCTCCCCGGTGTGACTCCAGTGACCCCCATCACTTCACAGAAAACAGATGTAAACCTCATACTCCCTGTCCGTGTCTCTGGGACATACCGACGCTCACCGTCGACTCTGAGGTCCCTTGGCAACAACTGTCCTGATTTCAAGTGACATCAGAGTCAGTCCTCAGTCACTCTGATCCTGTCAAGGAGTCGGCTGAGATGGCGAGCGGCCTATTTATACTCTAGTCACCTGATCTCCCACTGCCTCACAGGCCAGGAATAATAAATTGACAGCAGCATATTCTGAAATGTGTGACTGCCCTCGAGCCTGCAGATACTCAGAGATATCTTTTTATTTTTAACTTACCTTGATCAACACATGGGTGTCTCTTCTTACTGCAAAGACACAGTAACACTGTGCCATTAAAATTAGGTTAAATGAGAAAGCCATTTATATTAACCTGATTAACAGCTTGAATCATTTAGTATACTCATTCATTTGTCAGCAGGTTAATTTCCTTCATTCTTTCCTTCTTATGTCACTGTCAGGAGATTATTAAACATTTATTTGGCTACTTTTATTCCTTTCCTTCTTGCATTCATCTTTCCTTCCAACTTTGCTTTCTTTCTTTTGCATCATCCATCCAGTCTGTCAGTCACTCTGCCAATACATCTTCTTGTCATTCATTCATTCTGTTTTTAAGTCATTCAAAAGCTCATGACTTTCTACAGTATTCCCTCCTTTCTCTCTCACACCATTCTTTCCTTTACACATCTCATCTGTCAGTTAATGCACTCATTCTTTCATTCATTCATTTGATCAGTTAGTTTCTTATTTATTTATGGTGAAGTTAATCAATGATAAACCAAAGTTCCTTTCTTTTTCCATCTCCAGCAGGTGATGCTGTTTGATGTTCTGTCATTTTCTGGTTGCATATTTGCCATCTGTCCATTCATTCTATCATTTTATTCACTGTGTGACTCACTCATTCATCACCTACAGCACCACTGTGACTAGTTTCCTTTCATCCTGTCTTCCTTGCCTGCTTCCAAACTGACTCATTTTTCCATTCTTCTTTCATTCACC
>NW_018127896.1:2105453-2129078 GCF_001952655.1 Monopterus albus | reverse complement strand
CCTTTCTTTCAGTGTTTTATTCATTGTGGGTGGTTTTCAGGAAGCCCCGCAGCCTTGGATTCCTCCCTCCAAACACAGTGGACGTGTTGACCGATGATGATCGGCCGGGCAGTGGAGAAACTGAAATGCCATAATCACATTTACTTGGCCCTTATCTGCATGTTTGACATTTTGTCTCAGCAGCCCAGCAACCAAAGTGTAGGTTGAGTTCAACCGCGAGCTGTCAAAACCTACTGCTTGGCCCGTGCCATGTTAAACACCCAGCATCTGGGTCTGCCATAAACACTCAGCCCCTTATAATAAGGCCCACATGTGACTGCTTTTGGGCTGCACGTGCTCCTGTCCAGCCTCTGGATACAAGAAAAAAAAAACTGTCAGGTCCATCAGTTTGTTGGTCTTCAATGAAAAGGATAGAGTGTCTGCATTACAATTGGATAAATATTTGAACTTTACATTTCCTCTTATTATAATTATTGCAGGTTTCAGACTGGCCCCCTATGTTTGATCTCCATGCCATCTTGATACAGCACTTAAGATGGGGCATTCATTTAATAACAGCTGTGCTGCTAAAAACTCCAGCAGCTGGCAGTTAAAAGAAACCCCCTCCCTTGGATACTGTTACACAGATATCCTCAGTCTGTGATTTCAGCGCATTCCAGGAGTTGATATGTGTTGGAATAGATTGACGTACATTTCTTGTGAACCCACTTTGTCTAATTCTGCTTTAGTTAGTTTTGCTACATTTCCCAGAATAACTTTTGACTTTTGTCTTAAAGATGAATTGTGACCTTGTGTTTTGGACACAGCTAGCTAGACTATGAAACTCCATTGTACCTGATGGAATAAGGTACACATGTCACTAGCACATGAGAAAAAGGCAAACTAACAAATAAGTGGAGAAATAAACTGGAGCACGAAACTAAATACCGTATAGTGTATTTTAGAGAGTTGAGCTTTGTATGGATGGGAAGTCATGTTGAGATCAGTATCTTTTTTGCAGTAAAATTTTTGCAAATAAGCTTTAGACTAAAATTTTCACCTAATTAACCATATACCTGACTGAAGTCTGCTGCTTCGTATGCATGCACTTCCCACAACTCCACTGAGTCTTCTAACCCCCCTCAGGTTCAGGGCAGATGTTTTCAATACAGAGATCAATGAGGGGTTCATTTCACTGTCTTTGTTTCCTTCTGTTCACTGCAACAACCATTCTACTCACAATAATTCAAGAAAGTAACATAAATACCATGCACAAGGCCATGTGGTGCCCCTGATGCATGAGACTAACAGAAGGAGAGGTGCTGTAAAAATGTCTTTATTCAAAATCAAAAAGTCAAATCAGTCATCAGAAGTACAATAGAAAAATACACACTCTGTTTTACTCACTCAGATACTGAGTGCTTTGATTCCACTTGGCACTGGAGCAGGAGCACACAGATAAAAGACACAGAGAAGTGACATAATAGGCTTATCTGGCCTGGCACCTGAAATTTGTTACTCTTAACTTTTCTCAGTTTGCTCCATAATCCGCCATCTTACATTCAGTGCTGCTGGGTGTCCACTAAGTGTGTGTCCAGTTTAGGATTGAAGCTGCACTAAGTAAGATTTTATGTAATAATAAAGTGGGAATGCAGCATAGAAAAAGAATTCTGTGCAAATAGACGGTTTAGGGTATTTGTTCAGATCAGTAATTTTGCAAATCTAGAAAAAAATCTTTTATTGAATCAGTTTAATTTTGCTTTTGCTTAAAGTTGTAAAATATGTGCTTTTTAAAGACTTGAATGTGTGGTTGAAACACTTCAAATCATCATTGTTATTTCAGTTTATATAATATGAACTGGTGTATTGTCCCTTGCCCCTTTGAGGACAAGCTGTGCTGCTGCTCTCCCATAGCCCACAGCTTTTCATACTATGAGCCCATACATTTTTACTTAATATGTTTCATGTTGAAATGATCTGCTGTGTATTTTGACTCTGTCCTTGTTCTTATCTAGACCGTACTGTGTTTTGTGTTGTAACATCCCAGTTTCCACAGGAGGTTGATTTAAAGTTTCATCCTATATGATGAAAGATGTGTTACCAAACCGACATGCTCTGAAGCCCTGTGTGTCAGTGCCTGTCGACCTAGGTGTGTGCATGTGTGGATGTGTGCGTTGTGTTAGGGCTCTTTCTCAGCCCAAACCTATACATCATCCTTGGTGACGACATCTCCAAGGGCCGAACCGACTTGAGCCGGCCCTTAAGGGTCAATCTCTTAAATGAGATTTCAGCACCACTGACCCATGCTCTGGTCCTTTCACCTTTTGCCAGGAGAACAGGAATGACCTTTGACCCCAGGATTTGTGAGCAGCCACTATCTTCCGCCAAGTGGCAACCCCTCAGCTGCAGCCGACCATGCCTAAGCTGGGAAGACAGAGTGAGGAGGTGAGGCCTTAGTGTGTGGAAGATCCCAGAGGTGTGAAATGAAGAGTTCACTTCCAAGAAGAGATGTGCACATAAAAAAAAGAACAGGGCACTTTGTCTTATAAAACTTGCAGAATGAAAAGGATTTCATATTTGTCAGTGTTCAGAAATTGACAGAAGACTGATTAAATTCTAAGTTACAGCAAAAATGCTAAATATTGGAGAGGTAAAAAAAACCTTTTGGAAATCGACTCTTCAAATGTAAGGGGGGATGCCTTAAAACTACAAAACTTTTAGAATTGTACTTTAAGTTTAGAAAAAATATTCTGGTTGATTTTAAACTCTGTTATGAGGGCACTGAGCTCCTTGTTTGCCTTCTCTTACAGCCCCTAATCTACTGGCCTGTCTGCTGTTCGATGTTTCTCTTAGACCAACTGTAAAGGTACAGTGTGTGAACAGCAGTGCTGCTGCGCTTTGCTTATCACAAGAAGATTTTGTTTACGACAAACTAGTGATCTGTGTCCTCAAATGGCAGCAAACACAACAGATAATCAGAACCTACAGAGTCCAGCCTTAGCCTACATATTGCACCATATGCATATGAATCCAAAAGCTACACAGACTCTATAAAAGGGACTTTAATGTGCACACTTGCAGTTGTGTGTTCTTTCTTCTAGGCGTCTTGCAAGTGAGGATGTATGTCATTAATTGAGTCTCTGGCTCCGTGGAGCGGTTAGCTGTACTTGCACTGGGAAGATAGAGAGGGAGATGCTCGTTGTATGTGTGCGTGTACATGCACCAACTTTTTATATACACACACACACAAGCCCTGATCGCCTGATGATTATGCTTGATCAGTGTCAAAAACAGACTACTACAGTGGGTGCTTGAAAAAGAAATATACTTTGTACTCAGGCTTTTTCAGACCCTTAGTGGTGTTTTTATAGAGCACAGTGATTTATACAATTCACCCAGATCTGAGAACTACAACCTTTTTGGTTTTTCCTCTTGTGAAACAAGCAGCACACACTGCATATCCATTTCCATTATTAAGAAGCAAGAAATGAAAAACAAAGTAAAAGGAGAAAAAACACCTCCGGTACTTTTATTGTTTGTAGAGAGGTTTAAGACATCCAATTAAACATGTACAATCACAGCACATTCACCAGCTGGGAAACATAAGCTGATAAGACCAGACAGGGAGTCAATATCTCGTTATGGAGCAATAAAAAAACTCAATCATCCGTATAAAAGCTAAAGGACTCGAATATGCACAAGTAGCTGCATTAGGTAGTTTGTCAATTAAACCATAAATGAACACTTTTAAGTTTAGGTACTACAGTAGCTTGAGTAGCTTTACTGTGTACACAGCTTTTTGGTGCTGTAAATTTAATTTTAAATGTTTAAGATGTTTACCCACCAATCTAGACACAGTATCGCATGAAGTGATGATGAAAATATGTCTTAGAAACTTTGCAAGTGCATTAAAATCCAAAACTGGAAATTTTTCATTTTCAGAAGTATTCAGACTGTGGTCATGTGCAGCCTATTTGCTTAGATCTTACTTGAGATGTGCTGACTGAATTTATTGGACATATTTTAGGAAGGCACATGCTGCATGTCAGGACAGAAACAAAGCCATGAAGTCCACTAACTGTTGACTAAAATTATGGTGAGGCAGGATCAGGGCAAGTGAAAGAGAAGATGTTTGCAACCACCAGGAGGGAAGGGAGGTGACCAAGGACCCAGTGGTCCCTCTGAGAGAGCTTCAGAAGTGCAGAGATGGGAGAACCTGCTACAAGGATGACCATCTCAAATACAAAGGACTCTCATTTCATTTCCGTCTATGTGCTTTTGTTTCTTGCATCTATTTCTTGTAAATGCCCAGAGGGAGCTTCAACCTGAGGTTCAGTGTTGACTTCAGCCAGGCCTCAGACCTGCTGATTCTCTTCCTATTGTCATTATACTCATTTGCTACTATGCTGCCATACTGCTTACTGGCTAATATTCACACTTACTCCACCCACTGAGATTTTACTTAGCCAGTCAGATAATTACAGTTCCTCATCTGATAAATAGCTGCATTAAGGTAAAACTCTAAATGGCAGCTGAAATGACCCTGTAAGGTGCAGCATGAGACAGTGGGGATGAGCCGAGATGAGACCGTCTTTCCACTTGATGAATTATTCTTGATTCCAGTGTTCACCTCTTTGAATAATTTTCAGTCATTGCACTGACATTTGTATCTTCAGGTTGGTTTGCGTGAAGAAAAACACACAAGATGAGGGCTAGTTTTGTTTTCCAGGCAGGGCCCGATCAGGGGAGTGTTTCTCATGGCGGGGTGGCCCTCACTGCTGAGCTGAAAGCAATAGGGGAAATATTTGCATCTCAGCAGTGGACGAACAGCTCTGAGGTCAGTTGTCTGGAATCCCCTGGTTGTTTAGAGACCACTGTTGTTACAGTTGGGCTTTTTTGGGTAAAGAAAGGAGGCCTAAGAGAGACAGAGAGAGCACTAGACTTCCAGAGGGGGAAAGCTGAGAGCTAATACTAAAACAAAAGTAGAGACAGGAAAAGACGTGTGAAGTCAGTGAAGAGAAATGCTCTTCTGCTACTTCTGTAGTGGTATTTGAACAAATTACTCCATTATCAACTTTCTTTGTGCAGAGACAAACAGACAAGAAACAACACACATTTAGCAAAGTAGGAGTTTCAGAGGCTCATCATGGCCTAAATGCTGTTCCTAATACAATTCCTGAGACAACACAGGTCTCTGTGTCTTACTAATGACTCCAACACATTGTTAGGATCATAAGGTGAGCTGCGGCTGAGATCTGTGAAAGAAATCCTCTGCTAATCCAGCTGCTTGTGGCAAATGCAGCTGTAACCCGGTTGTTTGATCAAAACGAATCAGTGCAACCAATTCTGCCTTGTAGGGATAGAGAAGTGAGTGACATTAGCTGTGGTGTCATGTTTGATTGGGGTTTATTATCAGCGCTTGTATTGTTCCTGTTCGTCAACAGACGCCCAGGTAATGTGGTGATAATCGTTGCAGAAGCCTCCATCTGCTCATTTAGGGGAGGGGGTGGGGAGTTGCCCTCGTTTCAAATCCATTTTCCCAGGTGCTGATGGGAGGCTGCAGGGAGGAGGAGGTGGATGTTAGGAGGGGATGGGAGTGGTGGTGTAGAGCCCTCTGTCTGATTTACCCAGGAGTGTTGGTGCACACGGCAACCAGGTTGTCTCTGCTTGTACCGGCTAATGGTTCAAACCCAGCTGGCTTCAGTTGGGAGCTGGGCTCTTGAGTAATACATTTTGCACTTTGGCTCACTACCAAGTGTACAGCATTTTGGTTCTGCATGCAACACTGAGTTTATTGCTCAGGTGTTTGGAGCGAGCACCATAAAATCCATAAACAACTGGGTCATTGCAGCTCCAGGATGTCATTTGAGGCGGCGGGGTCAAAGTGCCGCATATTGAGGAGTGGGTCTGGAGCCAGCCGGCAGTGAAGGGCCGTTTCTGACTTGACTGCTTGTGAGAAGCAATTCCCTACGCTTGTAATTACACGTCTTTAATTGATAACGCGGAAAAACTGCATTGATTTGGTGTCAACTGAAGGAGCGCAGCGGCCCCTCCTCTAATTACTTTTCAGTTCTGCAATGTCAGGTTCAGTTTCTGCTGTCGCATCTGTAGCAAGGATGCAGCTGATTTGATCGCACCTGAGCAGTTTCCTGTTCTGTCTGCTACCTTTAACTGACTGGAATGAGAAGATCAGCAACATGTACTGTAGTTGTGTGTTGGAGATTTGCAGAAACTCAGGGTGATAACATGTGTAGCGACCAAAGTCATACTGCCCTGCTGATGTGTTCTTGAGCAAATGCTGATTTCTTGCCAGCTCCTGGATTTTCTCTTGGTTTTTTGACCACCAACCTCTATGTGGAGGAAAGGAAGGGGAAAGGAGAGTTACCAAAATCATGCTATTATTATTTAAGAAAACTGGGGCAGAGAGGGAGCTTGTGTAATAAAATCCTCAGCAAATAAAATTTACCATTACAAGTTTGGCTCTCAAGAGGCTTTATAAAAATGTTTTCCAAAACAATAGAATAGTGAGCTTCAAAAACATACTTCACTCATTTTGGTATAAGAGTGCTCAGTTTTTGAAAAAAGGAAAACTCATAACAATGGCACCTTTGCCCTGAGGAAGGAGACGGTTTGCAGCAGTACAATTTATTAAAGCAATTGTGATTTCCTTTTCATTCCTCCAGTGAGATAACAAAATACAATTTGATGTGTTGCTGCTTAATAATAATAATGCATTTCTGCAAAGTTATATTAATAAAAAGGAAGAGATCCAACTGGTTAGTGGTGATGGACAGCTGAAATCCTTCCAGCCCAGCTTCCAGACAAAGGGATGCAAAAACATAGCAAACAATCAAAAGAAAAGAACAGGAAGTGGACCAGGCTTCATGGGCTGCTGGTCTCCCTCCTCCCTTTTGCTTTTCAGCCTTTACTATCACTGTAAATTTCCTCTTTGGCTAAACCAAGGCAAGAGAAACTGAATTGCTGTTACCTGATTCTATACCATGCCACCACGGCCTGGAAGTGTATGGGAGCTCTGCTGTTGAGGTGATGACAGAGGAGGACCAACTGGCTTCACATGGGACTTCCTGAACAGTCTAACATTCACAGAATGAAAGGGGGGGTTGGCTCTTAATATCCTGGGAAATTTGTAAAGCTCTTTGCTGTATTTTAGCAGTGTTCTGCATCTCATTTGTAATGTTAGAAAAGCAGTTAAGGTTCAGTGCCATGCTTACAGTAGGGCACAAAAGCTGCAGTGGAGGAGAACATATTAACCGAAGTGTTAAAATGTATTTGACTGGACTTACTTGAGTTTCTTGAGCTTTGTCAGTTCTGACTGACTGGTGGGGGGTTCCCGGGTATTTAACTTCTGTGGAGGCTCCCTCCTTTGAGCTTACAGGTGGAACTTTGAACATTTTAGGTGATTTGGGGATTAAAACCAGTAACCTTATGGTGAATTTAAACCTTGATGGGAACAATAACTGTGTTTACATATTGACTGGGGTTGTAAAAGACATTTCACTCTTTTTAAAATTAAATTAGAAATAAAAATCCTATTAATAAATTAATAATAGTTTAAAAGGCAACAACTTGTCTTCTTCCTCACTCTGTAGTGTCTCCTTGGCAGCTACAGCAAACAACTCAAAAACCACTGCCAGATTCTGGTTGTGATTATATTCTCATATCAGTCTTTGAAGAACTAAAATATATGCCACAGTGACAATTCAAGTTAGCATTGCATTACATCCAGTCAGTTTTGTCACATGTGGTGTCAAAAGAAGATGCACTCTAAAAGCCATTTGTGTGTGCGAAAAGAGAACTTCTTTTCTTGTGAGGCATTTCTACTCATATATTCATGTTGTTGTGCCTGTGTCTATGCTTCTGTCTGTGATTGTGTTAGTGTGCTAATAGAAAGATCCTGTCTTTGCTTGACACAAACAATAATGCATAAAAGCGATTTAATGTGGTTTTAATTAGATTTTAATTGCATTACCTGATCTTACAGCCTTGCACAGGAATCAGGATGATGCGGAAATGTTCAGCTTGTTTTTTATTCCCCAGTAAACTAAAATCTGCATTAATATGATGCTTGATAGAATTTAGAAGATGTGGGGAAAGAGCTCTGAGTGAGTTATCATTCATTGCAGAGGCTGGAAAAAGAATTAAGGTGTGTGTTATCCAGTGAAGGGGAGGGAGAGAGAAATGATGTGTGTGTTTGTGAGTTGGTATGTGCATGTGTAAATCTGAAAGAATGTGTATCAGTTTGTCCATGAGAGAAAAAAAACAAATGTGTGGAGGTTATAGAGGATGAAAAGTGTGTTTGTGTGCAGGAGATAATGTGCATGTAAAAGTGTTCGTGTGCATGATTTGTGTGTATGTGTGTGTGTGTCTGTGTGGGGGGGGTATTGTGAGTGAGTGTACGGGACAGCACGCATGTTTTAAAGCAAGTCAGCAGTGTGCGTGTCTGTGAGGGAGCGTGTGTGGTAACGAAGGAGAGGGGAAGAGTGTTTGTGTGCTTTCCAGTGTGCATGTGTTTGTTTGAGAGAGACGTTCTAAGTGTGTGTGTGTGTGATCCGTTGGCCTGTAGATGGAGCTACACTCTACACTTCCGTCTCTCCCTCATCCTCCATCTGCACACAATGAATGCATTGTTCTCCCCATATTTGGTATTTATGTTAATGTACACCTCTGTGGATCTCTTGCCTCCTGGTGGTTTGGTTAGATACCCTTTTGATATGTGGCCTCAGTAGTGTGTGTGAGCATTTGTGTGTGTGTTGTGGACTTGAGCCTGAGAGGGAAGCTGGGGGAGTTGAGGAGGGTTTAGGGAGTCAAAGGACAAATCATGCGACTTTTCCTTCCTTCCAGTAACCAAAGAAAGGAACAAATAAAAAAAAAATCCAAGTGCCACATGGACAACTGAGCCATCAATAAAAAACTTGAATGCTTTTAGTTGTTGTTATCGTCTCTGAGGAGGGAGGATGTGTTGAGCGAGAACCAATGTACAACCCCAATCTGGGCTTCCAGATTACACTAACTGGGAGGCGTAGAGTCCCCTTCTTTTACTGCTGGTCTCAGGTTTGTGTATCTAATATCTGAGCAGATGTTGTATTGGCCTGGATCACATGGTAAATGGTCACAAAATGTTTTTTGAGGAGAGACCGGGAGTCTTGGTGTTTAATTTGTGGCTGTACAAGAATTTTTGATCTGATCAGGGCTCTTAATATTTCTTTCAAATTAACTGAACTAGTATTCATGTTGTTGTTGATCATTATAAAGTGACACTTTGCTGGTATGCTCCTGCCAACGCTGTTTGCTGCCACATCTCCCTCCACAACCCCAGTGTCTTTATTATGTAAAGTTCATGTGTGTCTATAAAGGAGCAGCAGAATCACTGTTGCTGCTCAGATTCTTTAAAGTGCCAAATTTATCATGGTCAGTTCCTTAATGGAAGTGTCTCTGACTAGACTAAGGTTCAAAATTATTGTGAGAAGTTCTAAATTGTAATTTAATCTTTGAGTTTTTGATGCATAAAGAGCCCAGTCATTTAAAAGGTCTCACAGTGAAGTTGAACAACAAGCCCAGACATTTCAGCTGGTGCATTTTCACAGTTACAACATGCTTTTTTTTTCTTTTGCTGCATTTAAAGAAGTTTCTCAGCTCATTCAGGAGCCTGTCACCTATCGGATCTGCTCACTGAAATACCACATTACATGTGGCATCATAGTGTTTTAGGATTAGAGTACTGTGCATTCCAGTGGCGGTAATTCTCGCCACTCAAACGGTGTGTGAAATAGAGGTACAGTCAGGTCATTGTTGATCCCCACCTCTAATAGAATAATCAATCTTGCTTTTGGCAAGTCTTTGGGATTAATTATTAAGGACTACACATTTACCAGCTAAGCACAGCAACCCCCGCCTGTCTACCTGCCTCACCAAGCTCGCTTTGCAACCTCTGTGTGACACATCCTCCGAAGAAACTGCTCAACCTGGCATGAATTGATTATCTACACGCTTATCTGCTGACAACAACCACCGCCCCTGCATCCCTCTGTATCCCTCCACCTTTAAAACAATAGTATCTCTCCAGTTTGTCAGTCACAGATTTATTTCATGTAGAACACTCACAGAAGGAGGATTAACGATATCTACTTATACGCTTGTGATAAACTCTTATCTTTTGCCTTCCCCAGAGCACTCTGTGTGTGCACGTTGACCTGTTTTCCTCTGCTTCTTTTTCCTTTCTCCCTCTCTGCTCTGTACCTCAGCGATTTAATAATTTAACCATGTGTGATGTGTGATCTGGGCCCTCTCCCAGTTTGTTAAATTCTCCGGCAGTGGGCACATTCTGGGGCTTTTTAGGCCCTGCAGGAAGTTTATGTGAGTGAAAAGGTAAGAGACAGGTGAGGCAGTAATGGATGGATTTCATTAAGAAATTAGTTTGAAAGGGCAAACACACTGAGAATGAACTGCAGCGTAATTAGGCATCAGTTTATAAATGTGTCAGCACGAAGAGTTTTAACAATTTAGCAGGTATAATACATCAGAATGCAAAGCAAGACAATGTTGATGAAAGGATATAAACATGGCCTGTATGTGTGTTTATAGATGTGTGAATATCTGCATGTGTGTGTGCTTCTGCTCATGCTGTATGTGCGTGTGTTCATGGTTTACATTCAGCAGGTAAACTTTAGGCAGCTGCAGCATCCTGTATGATCAGCAGAAGTTTACATAGCATAAACGCATCACTTCCTCCTCATTTAGCGTGATGTAAACCAGCCTCATACCCAGCGGGACGCCGGCCTCCATCCTGTTAAAGCAGGAAATGTGACGTTACGTTTGGCCCACTGCTCTCTGGGTGGCACTGCCATGACATGGCCTGGGGATTAGTCTGATGACAGTTTGTATCCATTAGGGTTATGGGCTGGCCATAATGTAAAGTATTCACATCCTCTCACAGGCTCTTTAAAGGGCTTTGTTCTTCTGTTGCATGTTTACCTGGGTGAAATATTTTAAAGTCTTTCTAAATATTCAGATCATTGGCTTATTCCTGCTCAGAGTGGGTGGCTGTGCACTTCCAGGAGAATACTGCTGTCATGTACAGTCACAGATCATTTATTTCTGTTTATGTCTCATTTACATTTCCTGCAGTATTTTTATAATGCTTGATGTATGTAATTAGATTTTTTAACATATACATGCTAAAAAAAAAGTCACCTAGCAGAACCTAGGCAATCAAATCAGATTTATTCATATAACACTTTAAAAACAACATGCAGTTGACCAAAGTACTTTACATGGCAGAATAAAATCACAATAAATAACTATATAAATATAATACATAAGCTCAGTGCAAAAATAAAACAGCACAATAATACAAACACACAGATGACACACATTCAATAAATTAGATTCAAAGGAATGCATCAGGCCCTACTGTGTATTAAAAGCCGAAGCAAATAAATATGTTTTAAGCAATGATAGGTCAGTAGCTGATCTAACATTAAAAGGTAGACTATTCCACAATTTAGGGGCTGACGTATGAAAAAGGGGAGAGGAAGCTGGTGGAGAAAAGCCAGTACCGGAGTTATATGCTCGAAATTCCAAAAGACGCACAGCATTTTGCACCATTTGGAGATGAGTGAGGGAGGACTGGTTAACACCTAGGTATAGAGCATTGCAATATTCAAGTCTAGAAGTGATAAAAGCATGGATTGCAATCTTAAAATCATTAAAAGAAAGGACTGACTTGACCTTGCTTAACAGTCTCAGGTGGAAGAAGCTAGATTTCACAACTGGCTTGTCAAACCTCAAGTCGCCATCAAACAATAATAATAATAATAATAAAACTTTATTTATATAGCACTTTACAACTCCAGCGGAGCCCAGAGTGCTTCACAGCAGAACATGTATAACTGCTAAAAAACAAAGTTAAAAACGTCTCTTCAGAGGAGGTAAGACAGGTTAAACACCAAAGGCCTGCCTAAAAAGGTACCCACCTTTTAGGCAAAAGGTGGGTTTTTAGAGTTGACTTAAAAACCACCAGCTCGGTTATGGACCGTAGCTCTAGCGTTAGAGAATTCCAGAATCTGGGGCCATATACAGCAAAAGAGCAGTCCCCCCATTTTTTGTATCGAGACCGTGGGACAACCAAACATCAGGTAATGACAAGAAATACATCAAATTCTTGATGTAGAAGGTGGAAACCTGGCACAGATCAGAAAAAAATAATAGTACTGCTTTTTTATTTCACAATAACCTGTATGACTAAATAACACAATAATTTATAGCAAATGCCTGTTCAGTGTTTTCTGATCTGCCCAAGAGAGATTAAAGTACCCAAAATCAGCATCACAGTTAATATCACAGCTTTTTTCAGTGATGGTACTTTATCCCTGGTCTCAGTTATTTGTATATGTACCACTTCAGCATCTTTGTGCAGCCTTTGTTGTTTGATTGTTGCAGAGTGAAGCAGTTTCTGCTCCTGACCTTTCGTCACAGGTATCGTGTGTCTCTGATATGCTAACATGATGTTTCCTATTTCATATTGATTTATTACAGTTGTTTTTAATGATTGTAACAAGTACAACTACCCAAATTTCAACAGTAAAAAATTGAAATTAGAGTAAAACGAGACTTTTGATTGCACTGTATATTATTTATAAGAATACACAGTATTTAGTATTTTTTTGCAGCCACAGAATCCTATTTTTATGCAGTATCAAGCAGCACCAGTCTCGTAATTTGGCATGATGAACCTTCTGCACCTGCATTTAACTCCCTGATTCAGTTTTATGTAAGTGAATTAGAAATTGTCAGTGAATTAGATACAGGTTTTGCTCTAGTGGGCCTCTGAGTCTCACTGTTATATTTTGACACATACTGTAAACTAATATAAAGGTTTTGCGAAAGATTTTTTGTCTTCTACTGTATACTAGCTCAATATGTACTGAACATATAAATCTTGTTGAACAAATGCCAAATTCAGTGTTTACACAATGTGCTTTCACCTCAGAGAGGTCAGGCTGTAAATGCTTGAGGACAACCTGCCTGTATTTGTAATTACGCATCACAGTTTATTTTCCATGCACAAGACAAATTCTTCAGGAAGTCTATGCAAATACATTATAAAACCTCTCTGGATGGAAATATGTTGATATAATATATTCTGAACTGGAGCTTTAAGTTGGTGTGTTTTCTGTCTATACACGCCACCGTGTGCGAGGACAGAAATACACCTCTTCTTCTATCTTAGCAGTGTGGGTATCAAAGGATGCATGTAACCTCATTCCACATCCGACACTCAGTGACAAATATATCGTTTGGGGCAAATTTCCATTTCATGTTCGACTACACCGCACATCTCAAATTAAGAGCGCGGCATTATCATGGACAAGGAAATACATTGCGTTAATATTCTCGCTTCACAGTTGCCAAAGAATTAGTTCAGATCTTCGCATAAATTAACGGTGGCACAGTTTAAAAAACGGTAGCTCAAGGCCATGCTTTCAGAACAAGGCAGTGAGTACCATGCCTTAATTCACCATTTGTTTTGATGCCTGCATTTGAGGAGTTTGTTTCCAGAATGTTATATGTGCATTTTTATGGAGGGAATAAAGAAATCTCATTACCTGAAGCTCATCATGCTGGAGCTCTGGTAACGCAGAGGATCACGTCTGGAGAGGGGGTTTTATGTTATCAATCATCTGAAGGTGTCTGTGAGCAGTGTCTCTGCCTTCAAATAACCCCTTTCTTACTAGAATTCAGCCTAAACAGTGGGTCCTCTGTTTTCTCCATATAAATAAATAGGTGATGAAACTGAGTTCAGGCAGTTTTAGCCTTCACAGACAGCCTGAATAGGAAAAAAAACCCATATTATTCTTATTCTTCTCTTTCTTATTCAAACAAAGCAGCTGTCAGACCTCTACACTGTTATGATGTTGTGATTTTCATCTGGCCTTCTCAGTCTTTTCCTCTGTCTTTGCTGAGCTGCATCCTCTGCTGCATCTTGAGCATTCATGTCACACTTCAGAGGTGGAAAGAGTCACAGAAGGCCTTCCTCCTCAGCTTGGGTACCAGGTGCATTGCCTTAGCAGGGCAGCATCTCAGTGATGATTTAAAACTGCTGTGTGACCCCCTCGACAGTATTTTATCACAGAAAGTCATAGAGTTAGTCTCCTTAGTAGCATATGGCTCCTTGCAATATTTAAGAAAGTAGACTTTATTTTAGCTATGTGCTAAAACGTGTCAGCGTATTGGGTGGTCTGTCACTACAACCCTGCACAGTGCACCAAACCTTGACTCTTAACCCATTAGGAAATTAAGGAAATTAAGCGACATTTATTTTTCATTTGATGTGAATGAATGTGCAAGCTACTGCAAATGGCTCACAAGTAAAAGAAGATAATACTGAACTTCTCATGGCTTGTTTTCATGTGGCACTTCTGTACCTGCCAGTTTCCTCTCATTCACTGTCTGCGTTCAGTGTCAGGGGAAGTGCTCTCTCTGGGGCGGCACAGAGGTTTCTCTTCCTGTCGCATTATACTCAGTCCTTGACGCAACCTCTTCATATTACTGAGCTCCGTGTCCCTCTGAATCCTTTTCCTGTCCAGTGAAAACCTTGAGTATTGTTGAGCTTGCTGTTTTTAGTGCATGTGTTAGTGTTTGTGTGGACTTGTGAGCTGCCAAGGCCTCTCTGTTCATTACTGTGAGTGGATGAGATGTCAGGGGACTCATTTTCTTACTTTTTATCTGTCCAGTGAAGGTAGTTATACCTGCTAGGCTTGAACGCAGTTTAGTCAGAGCTCTTGAAGAGCTTCACACACATCCTGAGACAACCATGGCACCATAAATGTCACAGAGATTGTTGTACACCGTGAAACTGGTTGAGAAGAGACAGGACACTCAGACTTAGGAGTAAATTATGAATGTCATTTGGGCCTAATGACTGAGGGGACCAAGTTGGATAAGGTAGGGTTAAGTCTGGGTCACATTGTGTTGACAGTCGACAGGCAAAATCATATAGTGTGTGATATAAATCATCAAATACAGTTTCTGTTGCTATCAGTCAATTTTTCTAACATGTCTGATAATTGAGACTGTTGTTTGCAGCCTAAAACAGTGAAAGTTGTACGGTGCTGGTTCTTGCAGAGTTTGTGGGGTGGTTGTTACTGACCAGCTGTGCAATTTGTTGTACTCTGTTGTATTTTGTATGCTCCTTCTACACTATCAGCCACTACAAAGGCTGTGGAAGTTGGTGGAAAGATGCAAAATTGCTTATCTTTGACAAAACATATAAGATGTGTGAAACTGTTGTGGCTGATGCTCAGTTTTTGAGGTTGATATATTGTAACGTCAAAGTCCTGTGGAACTATATGGTGACAGTTTACACGGAAGCAGATTATGTAATGGTTTTTTTTTTATCATAATTTTGTCCTGAGAACTTTACAGTTTTACTGTTTGTGTGTGGCTCTACCTGTTGAGGTTCACACTAGCCATAATGAGTTAGCATTCTAGTGTGTTGTGTAATATTTAAGGTCTACACAATGGACTGTGTGTAATATTATGCAACTGTTAGAACAGCATCCTGCATGAGTACAGTGACTGCATGACAGCCGTTGTATTGATGCCAAACCAAGGAATTTCTTAACAGAAAGGTGCTTCCTGAGTGTGTACATGGCTGCGTGTGCTAGGTACCTGCAGAACAGAGGAGCACGTGGCAGTGGCTGGTCAGTTTTATCTGCCTGCTATGTCAGGTGTCAGCATCACTTAGCTGCCTGCTACAGTAATATTCTAAATGTTTGTGGGTTTAGTTTGTGTGTGTGTGTGTGTGTGTGGGTGTGGCCTCTTGTTTTTTATTTTTTGTCTTTTGTTGTTTAGGTTTAAACAGTTGTATTAAGGACATCTTGCTTGTGAAATTACAATTTGGGTTTAAGGTCCAAGATTAAGGAATAAATGGAAGATTCTCACATGTGCACGTGTGTGTTTGCGTGTGGCTTCCCTGTACCTCTCTGGCCTTCCTGTTGCTGTCAGTGAATAACAAACCACCGATCCGACACACTGCGACCAACACGTCAGGTGTTGTTACATCACACACACATAAGCACATGCAGACACACACATTTGTGCTGTGAAACTGCTACTGAAAAGGTAATCAGCCACAAACCTGATTGCTCCCTTCAGCTGTTTTACACTGACCAGATGCCTCAAATCACACCGTCCAATCTGCTGCAGGTCAGACAGGCAGACAGATGGAGGATGGAAGGAAAAGAGGAGGGACACTTTCCTTTCTTTTTTCTGCCATTCCTGTGAGAGAGGGATACAGGAAGGATGGCAAAGGTCAGATCCTGTCTTTCCTTCCCACAGTTAACATAAGTTTTTACTCACAGGTCACATATGTATTAACATGATTTTCTAAAGTATTTCCAAAAAGAAGTACCATATAACGCACGTCATTTTATTCTGATTTACTGTCATCTAAAATGTCTGCTAATACTCCTAAGTTCCTAAATATTTCTAGGCCCAACCAGCTCAGTTTAGACAAGATAAAGCACACTGACACACAAACTTATAGTTCTAAATTAAAAAGTGCACTTTTAGTGATTTATTATTTTTGAAAAATAAAAATAAGGAACATATCGACAGTGGTTGTTACTTTTTTTTATGTATATATATGACAGCCAGTGTAGACGAATGACAGTGGGGTTACAACAAATGGGGGTCTGAGGTTTATAGCTTATAGCTTTATAGCTTACTATTTATAGCTTATATAGGTCACTTTAAAAAAAAAACGGATCAAATCTGATGATTTTAAATTGTACTGTAACCCAGGTGTTGTAGTACTTGAGATCAGTCTTGGTCTCGAGACAACTTGTTGGAGGTTTCGGTCTCGTCTTAGAATCAACCATATTTTTTCTTGTCTTGTCTGGGTCTCAGACAAAGAGGACTTGGAATTTTATTTCAAGACCAGTCAAGACCACAGCTGTGGGGAAAGTGCACATCAGCACTTAAGCACAGTGCCTAAGTGCTTTAGCGGAGCTCTTTAAGCTGAATGAACATAAAAAAGGCAACATATCAGATTGATTGTGTTTGTTTGAAGTCAACCAGAAACTTTTGAAAGTTGACAACAGGATTGACCTACTAATCAATGATCAGTGTTTAGTTTAACTTGACTGCTTTGGTCTTGGGCTTGACTTCAACACTACCTAACCCTACCAGAAAAGCTACAAGACATTCCAGAGAGTACAACCACAGCTTCCTACTTCTTATAACCAGAACTCATCAAGTTAAATTAATTTCTTTAGCTACAGTAGCTCAGTTGCCGCATCTTTATTAAAGTCTGTATTCCTTTTGACTAATATATATCTTAACCTCTAACAAACTTATGGCAGAAAAATCTTCAGAAGAGTTCATTAAACAAATATTAAAGTGATCTTGAAGTAGACTTTCACTAAAAAGGGGTATTGTGCATGCTAAACTGTTAGCATGGAGCCAGCAGCATTTTTATTGTCTGTTTTAATTTCTTAAGTTGATCAATGAGTCATTCTCCCCCTCAAAAAAGTATTTCTTTTTAATTATTTCAGCTTTTCTCCCTGAGCTGTTCGCCTGTCAGTAACTTTAGCTTCAGCCTCATGCTCTGCTGAACATCCCTCCGTTCCTTAGCAGCAGCTCAAACTTGGCTGAAGCCTTGAACCTCTCTATGAGGGGGCTGACAGCATTTCAGTTCTCCCTGCCCCAGTTTTAGCTGGAGTTAAACTCCCTCCTGGGCCAAACAAAGGGGAGTCAGAAAGAAAGAAACTCTAAATAAACATGCCAAGTTGTTTAACTCAAATATAATATATCTTCAGTAAAAACGTTGGAACATGCAGTTACTGAATCCTATATAATAAAGTATTGTCAGAGAGTGAGGGCAAATAAAAGGGGGAAGTATGTAAATTTTGGACAGTAAAATGTACCTATGCAGATTCCTAAACACTTGCCTCTCAGCTATGGGGACTTATTGATACAGTATCTTGAGTGTCTTTAGTGTCAGACATTGTCATCACCTAATCACTCCCTTCAAAGGTGTAACCTTTGGTAAGGGGTACGTTTGGTAGAGCCAAGAGAAGTGGGCTCGGTGGGTGGCGTCTCTGTCAAACAGACAGGTTTTTATGTGACATGTGCCCCGCCTCCGTCCCACAGTTTATCACAGGAAGTTTGATCAGCTTTTTGCCACGGCATCAAGGGGGCCGGGCGATTAAGGTGGGGTGTGTTGGAAAATTATAGAAGTGTCACCCCTCTCTCGACGCTGTTCATTCAGGAGCGATTCTCAATTTGAGCAGCCGGGGCACATTTTCATGCAAATAGCGGCGTCGCAATTTTTTCCCCAGCATTTCCCTAATAGCTTCTTACAAATGATGTGCCATTACAAGGAGGTTTATTTAAACAAATTTAATACGTCTTTAATCAACCCTCGCCAAGCGCCTTTCAAAAGGTCACACGCCACATCAGGATGGGTTCGATATAACCCCCCCTCCTCACACAAACACACACACACACACACACACACACACACACACACACACACACACACACACACACATCTACCTCACATCATAGTATTAGTTCAAGGATGGAGGGTTGGGGGAAAGAGAGAATTATTTAACGGACAACTCATTTTAGGCAAATCTTTATTTACATTTTTATTCAGTTATTAAATTTTATTTCATTGTGCAACAGAAGCCATGAGGGCCTCGCTCCTTTCACCTCACTCACTCACACACCCATTTGCTTATGAAGTCATTTAATCTGAAAGCAGGAAGCCGTGTATGAACCTTTAGTGTCGCGTCTGACACAGCAGGGCCCTTGATCTTTTGTGCTGTGTACAGAGACACGGATATAAGGCGTGTGCTGCACTTACAGACAATAAATGTTTAGTATAATTTACAAGCAGTATATAAAAGTATTATATATGTAGTATTTCATTATATTTGCTTTCAGTGCACATAATAAAAATATATATGGAAAAGCACTCTGACAAAAGAGCAGGTACTGACAAGTACTGTTCATTTAAATTTTATTACTACTAGTACTACTACTACTGCAAAATACTATCCAACTAGATCTTTTGGTGGACATTTTTGGTTGTTTCCTGAAGTCACAGCACCAAGAGTTCCTTCTTACTTTGACTAGGGTAAACTGTCTCTGACATCACAAAAGAATATACACTGTCGTGCAGTGCAAATTCTCATGCAGAATTTTCTCAAAAATATCAGAAATGAAACATTGAACAACAGCACAGTTTCCTGTACACACCCACCAAAATAATAGCTGCTGACTTTTTTGAGTCCTTCTGTACATCTTAGCTCAGAGAACTGAGTAACAACTAATACAAACACAAACTATAGCATTACTATATGATCATGCTTCTCTGCTGTTGCATACTTTATACAAAAATCATATTACTATTTACATACTTATTCATTTGACATGAAGGTGCACATGTGATATATTTGACAGCACAGGACCAGTGGAGTTAAAAAAAAAGAAAAGACAAAAGTTGTTGTTTTGAAAACTAACACCCTAATTGCACACAGGCCTGCTGCAGGAACTTGACAGATCCCCCTGAATCACTTGTCCTTATACTTGTGCATTTTCTTAACTCCTGTTCTGTTTTTGTTTCATTACCGCTGCTGCACATGCGACCCCGACCAAAGTCAATAAACAAGCCCATTTGGATATGTTCAGCAGCTGAAATGGGTATATTTCAGTGCCTAAGATTGGGAGTATGTCATATTACCTCGACATTATGTGCTGTGATCCAGAAGGCGAGCAGTGCCTCCTAACTCCAGCTCTACCTCCACCGCACTTTGCATGGCTCAGAGCTAATGGTAAAATATTAGCTCCCCTTAACGCAACACCAAATCCTCTCTGCTCTCAGCTTGTTAACCCAGGGGTGCAGTGTATGTTTTCATCAGTGTATTCATGATATGCTTTATTGAAATGTATGTCTAACGTGCATTTTACAGTTGGTAAATATGAGAGTCACCCATGTGGAGATCTGTTGTTTGACAGCATCTGAGTCATCAGCAGTCTGTTACTGAATGCCAAGATTCATCTCTCTTTATAAAAGCATGGGCCTTATAGCATGGACAAACCTCACGCCTCAAAATAATCAAATCCCACATGGATGTTTGAGAATCAAGTTATCCAATGGACTCTCTGTGTCAGGTCACAGTGGCTGTGCTGAGCAGAGCATCTTAATTTTTGGGGGGTTAACCCTTTCCAGGCTAATGCCTTTTTCTCAGGGTGGCATTTACACAAAATGAATTGCTTGCTTAGACACAGCTAACTAAATAAAAGACAGCGGGGGCTGATACTATGAAAAATGGATTTTCATTACTGTTTCATTGATTCTAGTAAATAAGGGCCTGGGGCCTCCACCGCAAAGGCTGCAAAACGGTAATAATTTAATCTAAGGTGACACAGACCAAAATGTATGTGGACAAAAAATCATCCCTGAATATTAAACAAGGGCCCCGAGACAAGTGGGGGGGGGGGGGGGGGTGTTTTTTGCTGGCACATTTAAATATATGCAGATTGCCGTCCAACCTATTTAAAAACAAGAATTAGGTATTCCTGTCATAAATCACATTTGCTGCTACGGATATGCCTTGTTATGTCGGTGTTTAACGGAAACCTGAAAGGTTAAAGTACTTGGTGCATTAAATTGTACAAGGATAATTAATACTTTTCTCCTGGCTATTTATAAAATATGGAAAATAGAGTCAGCTGAACTGTGACAACACACTCGTTTGAGGAGGAAGGCAAAATGGAAAGGAAATGAACACACATTCAGGCACATAACACACACGTTGTCATTGCACTAAAAAAAGAAATGCTTTCTATACTACACATCGACAGCCACTTTAATTTCATCTTGTTGGAAACAGGTAAAAGTAAAGCACGTGGGAGATCTTAACTTATAGACATCTCAGTTGAGTTTTAGTGCAATTCAATGCACGCTCAAGCCTTAAGGGCAGCAGCAACCTCACCAAATACTCTCCGGTTTGTTACAGAGGTTTTACCCTCAAGCCTAAGTTCTCCCTGACTGCACTAATGTCTGCTCTCCTGTGTGTGTGTGTGTGTGTGTGTGTGTGTGATGGTGTACAGTGTCACTAATTAGTGCCTGTTAGCAGTAAACTAGTGCAAACTCTCTAATATGACAAGTTTATTCCAGAGGTGTTGACCTCTCACTCACACCAGTGGCAGCCCTGTCAAAGCTGACACCTCAGGGAACGAGGTGTTGCGTCTACCTGGCTCTGTCGCACCTTTCTTGACATGCTGTCAAGGTTTGACTCATGCCTCGGGTGTCAAAATGACTGTCTGAGTCCTCTGGAGTGTGTCAGGCAGCCACTTTAAAGAGCCAGTGTGTGAATGCCAATGGTTGTGGTGTAGTTGTTATGTAAAAAACAGTGGGTCATTTGGTAAACAGTGGCCCTCTGTGTGAGCAGAGGTGACTTGACAAGTGTCTGGGCCCATTACGTCATGTTAGTCTGTTCACATGTTATTCTATTCATGTGCTCCAGTGGTTACTGTGTGCGCCTTTAACATGTGCCGGGTGATCATGTCAAGCCGGGGAGATAATAGCCTCAGCATAGAAAAGCACAACATCTGGAGTGAGAGGAAAGATTGTGTTGAACTGTACTGTAGCAAAGGTCCACTTTATCTGGGAAAGCTTAATAACCTGGATTACACAGGTTATGTGCTTGGTGTGCAGCTACTTCTCCCCTTCCCATCTTTCTGTATCACTTGCCGTGATGAAGGTGTTCACATTTCACTGTAAGAAGCTAGTTAAGTTTACAGTCTTTGCCTACAATAATACAAGTGCTTTCTGTGCTAGTCATGCAGGTAAGCAGTTTGCATTCTTTTCCTAGCCAAGTGCAATGTGTATCCCCTAACCCACCTCTCAAACTGTCTTTATTACAGCACAGGAGGAAAAAAAGAAAGGACTAGTTAATTTAAGGACAGCGTTGCACTGAAGAGTGTTTCAATGAACTGTCAAAGCTGTTCATCTCTGTCCCTGTTCCCTCCTTCGCTGCAAGCACAACTGACCTTTATTTGCTAACATCTCAGCGCCAGCTATCATTCTGATTAGGCTGGGTCATTATTGGAACGCCTCATTTAGATGTACACTGATTCCTCAACCTTCTCCATTCAGGCAGGGAAAACTAATTGGGAAAAAAAAGTGAAATGAAAAGGACCAAAAGACATTTGATCTCCAAATGGAGCAGTGCCAAGCCTGTTTCAGGATATCTAATGAGGGAGGGATCAACGATACACTCGCTCACACATAAGCATATACTCAGTCTCATAGAAGTGAACGCAGACTCTTACACACAAGCAGTTATATATGCATTCATGCGTACGAGGTGTGAAAATTTTAAGACCCTACACTCAGGCTCTGCCCATACAGTTGCTGTGAACTTATATTGACCAGTTAGATCTCTCCTCAGGACAGTGTGGGTGTGAAAAACCAAGCTCGACTGTCCTCATCCAGATGTTCCCATATGAGATGTGACACAGCAATCCTGCAGCCACAGCGTATGTCCTGTTGAAGCTACTACACTAAAATGCAAAGTGTTCCCTTTGTAATTATCTCAAAACAGTAAGCTCAATTTCACTATCTTTGTGAATATGCTCATACTCAGGAGATGATTTTAAATTCAGGTGGTTCCTTGTGTTTGAGAGTGTATTCCTAAAGTTAATAAAATATTTTCCATTTGCTTGCAACAATTAGTATAAGACAAACACAAGCCAAACTGATCTTGTTTCTGCTAATGGAGGTACTGTAGCCCCTGGCCACACTATAATTATTCCTGTTAGCAAATTAAGTCATTACCTTGCCTCTTTCCTATTACTTTTATGAAGCCGTAGAAATTACTTAAAAATGAATACAGAGATGCTGTTGATTTATCTGTCAAGCTTCAGAGACCAGATAGAGAATCTAAAAGAGATGGATGTCTTTAATCAAACTCCAGGATGCACATAAACCCTCCAGAAAGTGTGTACAGCTGAGCGATATCTTTATAAAGCATCACATATGCAGATAAAAATTCTGTTTATTACTCATACCAGAGCTGTTTTAAGTGTTAACGTTAAGTTTCAAGTGTTTCTTCTTTAAGCATGGTGGCCAAGCTGAACTGATCTCTAAGTTTAAAATCGTCAGAATGTAGAAAAACTCATCCAATGTGGAGTTCAATTTCTTTGTGGTTTGTGGTGTAATTGCATAAGAATGGAGCCCAAACTCCCTCCCAGACCCCAGGTATTCTTTTATGTCACAGTTGCTGGGAAGTCTGCCAACAATGAGCCTTGTATTGGGCAACCTCAGCGCGTACAGTGGGACATAACACCTTCCTCAAAACGGTTGCATCTATTCAAAGCTGTGGTGGAAACACCTTTTCTTGATTTACAGGACATATTCAGTGCTCTCTCTCCCACCTCGGCCAATGCAACAAAGGTTCAGTGTCCCCCTCTCTGAATGTGGTAGACATTTCAAAAAGAGGTAGTGCTAAATATGTGCATGCCAGTACCAGGCATTATGATTCAGTAAGCACTCAGCATTGTCACTTTATAGCCAGATACTGAAGCAAATCTTTATTCCCACCTGAAACA
>NW_018127896.1:2082518-2105290 GCF_001952655.1 Monopterus albus | reverse complement strand
TTACTAAACCCCAATATTATAAAATGAAGATTGTTTACTAACTGTCCTTTGCTGTCAAAAGAGCACATATGTTATGCAATTTGAATTAGTGTTCACAAAGTTTAAGAAAAGATTCTGATATCTGCAAGTTTGTTTCCCTCGTGGAAACCTGTAGTGTATATAATTCTCTCTTCAAAAACTTTGCATGTAAAAGCCTTCAAATCAGTCAAATCATGTACTTTAAAATCAACGCCAGATCTTTTTCTTTTGTTAGGTTAGTGTTCAGATTAATAAACATCACAGAAGCCCAACTGTCCCAGACTCTAAACCTGATGACACATCTTGAACCAATTTACATTTAGTCCTTTTCATTTTTAGCAGTTCAATCAAAAATAGCCATGATGCATGAGGCTGTGACATAGTAATCACTAACAGTATGTGTTCTTTGAAAGCATGACAGCCTGGGGTTGTGCCCTCTCTGTGGAGCCCACTTGCTCTGTGTTGATCCACCTGGGTGCTGGTGATCAGAACCAGAGCTGCTGAGAGATTTTATGAAAAGCTTCCTAGCAATGTAAGAAAATAACTACTGCTAATTATCAATCGTAGGCAATACCAATGTTAGTGATGACTGGTGACAGTAGAGAAATGGTATCTAAGCGGTGTCTTTATTTGAAATACTACATGTCAGTAACATGTCATTGCGTACTGGTTCAAATCAAAGATAAAATGTAAAATACTAATGTTTTAAATGGAATAGTGTGATTTTCTCTGCCAGTTGTTTTGTTTTCCCTGGATTGATTAAAGTTACATCTGATGCTGTTGGCTGACCTGGCTCTGGTTGGGAAATTACCCAAATGCTTACACATTTTGGCTGCAGCTGGCAGGTTTGCCAACCTTTCCAGCTGCTTTGGCAGAATGCTAACCATCATTTGGGTGGGCCGCTGTAAATGTTGCTGGCTTGAGAAACAGCAGAAGGGGTCGGTGAACTCTGAAAATGACTGTTGCTGTGTGAGCTTCCTGCCCTGCACGAAGGGAACAGCTTTATATAGCTTTTAAAATTTGTCTGAGCCAATTAGATGTTTTTTATTGTTTGTTTCAAACTCAGTGTGTTGAGAGGTTGTGTGTCATTATCTATTGAGGATGTGTAAACTCCTCAAAAACAGGCCTAAGCCTCTCACCAGTGACATAGTGAACTCCAGTGGTCTGTGATAAGATGCTGTGGTCGTTGTGACCCGAGGTTTTTTCAGCACATTATCATCCCATCATCCAGTTTTGACAGTGAAGCAGTCCAGTAAGAAAAAATACTGATTTCTTTGGAAAACTTTAGTGATTTGGAGACTTTTCCATGAGGAGGTTCAAGAGCATCATACATCTCTTCTCATAATCGGGTGGTTTTGTACCACTGCTAAATAGCTCTCTGCAATCTATTGCACCACTCTACTAAAAACTAATTTGTATTAGTTAACATCACATCTGTGCCTTGTTTCAAGCAAGAGTCACTTAGTTTGTTTAAGGTATCCCAATATTTGTTGTAGTTCTTCTAGCTTTAGCAAAGTCATCTTCACATTCTCTGGTGTTCATACTAGTCAGAACAGATAAAACACACTTGTATGTCACATGTGTGTGTCCTCACAGCCTGAAGCCCTTGTGTTTTAGGGTTAGTTCCTGTTGGTTCACATCGTTTCCTCTCTAAACAAACGCTAGTGCAGTTTGCTTAGAAGAGAAGAAAGAGCCACATTTTTAGTCCTGTCTGTGCCAGTATGTTCTTGTACTGTACACTTTGGGCAAACAAACACAACCAAAGCATGAAGTACTTTAAGCATGCTTGGTGTGAATGTAGCCCGAGTGGTAACATGGATGCATGCACTGATACTACAATGACAGAGGGGACTACAGAGGAATAAAACCTGGCTATAGTCCCACTTTTACATTGCCTGTCTGCTGATAGATTGTCTCTGGCGGCATGTGCGGTACGTTAAGAGGTCTCCCACTGTTGCTGGAGAGACACCTGCATGATTGATGCATGCTATTTAGCAGCAGGAAAGAACAAGTGCACCTCTGCCCCAGGGAGTGTTCGCCAGCACCTTGTACTGGACCGCTGTGGGTGGCCAGAGGGAGACAGAGAGAGAAAGTGAGGGATAAAGATTAAAGGAGTGGGAGAATGGCAGGAAGTAGGAGAAAATGTAAGAAGGGAGGGAGATGGAAGAGAGTGAGAAAAAGAGACTAGAAGAGGAAAAAAAGAAAATAAAAGAAAGAGAGTGGTTGTGTGAGAACAAGAGCGAGCGACCTACATCTGTTAGTCATTATCCTCCTGGCCCCCTCTCTGGTAATCGCTCCATCTGACATAACTCACACCAGACCTCACTTTGACTACAAATGGGGGGCAATGGGAGATAGGTAAAACTTACTTGCTTGAGGAGAACATGCTGAAGGTACGACTGATGTATCTCACACTGAAAGCAAAGAAACAGGAAACAGAGAAATCCCTTCTACTGCCTGACAACTGTACCATTAAAGGGAAAGTCTAGTTTCGTACAACCTGGGACTGTTTGTGAATAAACCCCCAGTGACTAAACTGTTGCTTGTTTACAGCCTGTCTGATCGCCTGACTGCTTGCATGTCCTACAGAACAGTTTTGACTCTAGCCAACCTCGACTGAAATGTCTGGAGGGGAAACAAAAAATTATAAACTTCCTGAAAAAGAAGGGTGTCAAAAAAATAAGAAATTACATGTATGCAAGTGGAAGAGGTGAGGCAAAGAGTGTGTTATTATAATCAGATTCTCCTCAGTATCTTGCAGATCATTGAATTCTTGACCATGTGCAGAGGCTGTTGAGCCCTCTGCCTGCACTTAATCACGACGTCTTGAAATGAGATTTGTAGTCATCACAAGGAGCCCCCAGTTGCTGGTGGCCCACTTGTAAACTTGGGAAGGTCAGGCCCCTATTGTGCTCCTCCATGATCAAGTGTTCTTTCTTAATCATGGAGCTGCTCTGGTTTGGTGTTGCAATCACACTGACACCCACATCCTGTTGTCAGGGCGGTTGACCATATCAGCTTTTGAATTTCCAAGGTGTTTTTGTGTGTTATTAAAATGCTGGCACTGTAGAAACAGGTGGAACAATTGCTAAATTAGTGCAGCTTTTGGCACCTGTGACATGACTACAATTACTGCAAAATGCAATAAGATGTGCATTATCTGTAATGACTTCATATCAAAATGATTATGGAGGAATGGAAGGTATTACAGTTAGCTAGTGATCTATACCCTTTTTTAAAGGTTTAAACCAGCTAAATGCCACTAACTATACTTGGTACAGTATATTCAGACTTGTGTTACTGGGAATGAGAAGCAAAGGCACCAATTAAAACCAGTGTGTCTCTTATTCATGTGTTTCTTTTTGTATATATGTAGAGGGATAAATATAAGTCACCTGTTTCTGCCATGGTCCCATGATACAGTTCAGGCTGTGTGAGTGGAGTTTCTGAAGGTGTAGTTTGAAGCTGTCATTGCCAGTGAGTGAAGGGATCAGGCAGAACTTTAACGGCATAGGGCAGAGGACTTCAGTGAAGTCACCTCACAGCTGTAAAAACACAGAGACACACTCTCACCGAAGGACGAATGGCGGCTCCAGGTGAATGAACACCTTGACTTCCATTTATCAAAACCCTGTTTACTCTGGCTGACAAGACTGAGCCTGCAGAGGAATTGACTTCCCAGGAAAGATGGATGTGGCCTGCTCCACAGCTGTGAGAAAGGCCTGGCAGCTGTGGCCAGAAGCGGTTCCCATAGATTTTGAGGGGAATTGGTGTTACACTGAGGTGGCAATCTGGTATGAAGCACCTTGGTGTGATGAAATACGCTTTTGCGAGTATATCATGGGGAAAGTTTGGCGGTAATCTTCCCTTAAAATCAGTTTTAACTTTTCATTAAAGCTTGTGCTGAGTGTGAACACTACCCCATATTCACACCTGGGAGCAGGCCATTTTTCTAAAGGTCTGTGGATTTTACCAGTTAGGAAAACAGTCTTGGAGAAAAGGTGAATGAGTAATCCCCCCCAGCCCCACAATATATTTCAGATGCCCTTGGGCAAAACCCCAAACTTGAGCTGGAGCTTTGTAGTGGCACCCAGAAGATTTTTTGTTGTTGTACTGGGCAGCACTGAAGTGTGAAGTGATTTATTTTTAAAAGTAACCACACACTCATTTAATTAAATGCATAATTGAAAGTGAGTCTGAAGTTTCTTGTTATTTATGTAAATACGAATTCCTCAAAGATTGCACAGTGATAAATCAAAAGAGCTGGTGATGGTCTCAAGCCTGCTTAGGTATCTTAAAAATATTCCCCACTGTACTGCAACATGTCCACATTGACCAGCTAGGTGTCCCTGGGGTAACAATGATGTTACAGGGACTCTGTTAAGCCCTCATCTGCTCAGTCTGCAGTATGTACAATTCTTCTTTTTAGTGTGGTTAAATTTGAAATAACCAAATTATTTACAAAAACATACTTTATCATGTCGGTGAATATTTTTTTTTATTCACAAACAAGCTAACAAATGAAATTTGCACAAACCAGCTGACATATAATAACCCTAAGATACTGTATGTCAGGGCCCCAGGGCAATTGCCCATTTTGCTTGGTTGGTAATCCAGCCTTGTTCCCTAAGGTCTGCTCATTCCCTCTGCAAGTAGAGAGAAGACAAACAGAAGTAAGATCAAAGGTCAGCAGTACGTTTTAGACCTCACTGCAGAAACAAATTATGCTCATAAATATGACTAAATGATAAATAATCCCTTCATTAATCGTTGGCTACTTCCTGTTGGAGCAAGAGATCAGTTCAGTCTCACTGCCCACTCAGCTAACACTCTTTGGCTCTTGTAGGGTAGCAAACGTGACAAAATAATGTAATAAGGTAAGCTTCATACAAATGCAAAGGCGCATTAGATATTTTTATGTCTGCTGAAATTGCCACTGGGAGTTGGATAGGAGTGTTAGAAGGTGGGAGGGGATTGTACATGTAAAAAAAATAAAATCTTTGCTGAGATCAGCCAACATTTCCTCCCTGGTTGGGTTTATTTTCCTCCGGCCTCATATCCCACACTACAAAGCCTCTGCTCAGTGGAAACTGGAGCCATCTAAAACCTGGACTAGAGGTGTCCTCTTGAATAACCCCCACCTCCAGCATTGACCCCTTAGCTGATACCCCCTGAAGTGCACAGGAAGTGTTGTGAGAAGTACATGTATAAAGTACATATGAAAAAACAGCAGTGAGCCTTGAGCAAGATGGAAGAACATAAATGGAGTTTAATAAGTGTAAGTGTAGATAACAATCTTAAACAAAAATATTTTGCACAAGGAACACCTTTTTAAGTTACACATTTGAGCCGCTAATGATGTAAAAATCCTGAGTGGTGCAGCTTTAACGCTTCATATGTGACCAGTTTATATTTCTCTTTCAGTTTTACAAAGTAACAGGGGTGGCAGATGAATAGTGGTAATAAAACTTCAAAGAATCCCCTTGTGGTTGATCCGAGGTAACCTGGGAATGGCGTGGGTGCACTCTCACACATAAGCTGGTATTTTCTTTTTTCTTTTTCCTGTTGCTGAGGAAAATAAACCACCGTGGAGCCCCTCTCCCCCTCAGGCACTCTCCCACGTTTAAAATGTTATGCTTGACATCTGTAATAATAAGGGGTCATTTGTTATTACGGCTTTTATCTGCGACCTGCATCTTACATCGACAACATCCTTGCTGTTACACCTTCCTCTCTGTGCCGGTGTGTTTACACTCACAACGATAAACTTTCATCTAGGATTCTCTTAATTCACTAGCATTGGGATGGATAATGTACAGTACGATCGTACTACTTTTATTACTGCTTCTGTTACCACTGAGCGGGATCAGTATTACGCTGAACATCGTTCTTTTCCCGGTGCCATTCATTTTGGTCAGTCTTACAGTATTTGAGCCAAACAGGCGTAAAAAATCCATTTGAATATAGCGTGTGTGTCCAGACACCACTTCATTGTACCTCAGCAGTCACTCAAAAGAAAGTGATATCTTTTTGGTGAGATGGAAAACATCTCCAGGATCGAGTCTGAATGCTGACGTGACAGTTGTATGTTGGAAGAATAATGGAACTTGTCAAAGTTGTAAACAGTGACGCAAATGGTCGTCCTCGAGATGACGAGCAATAGTAACAGTGTCAGAAATGTCCGTGGCCCTGACATATTAAAAGGCAGTGACTTCCTCTTGAACTGGCAAGATTATTAAGTTTTATAGTTACATTTTTTTCTGTCTTGAGGTTTTGAGAAAACAAAACCATGACAGCAATATAAAGAAAGCACAATCATAATTCTCATGTTATTCTTGCTGCCATTGTCTCACGTACAAAGTTTTTGTTTAATAACTTGTCATTGTAATGCTTTTAGTGCTGTTTGGAGATGTATATAGTCTCATTTGACTTGATATTTTATTTTTATTGTCGCTTTATGGATAGTGTCATTTAAAGCTGCACAAGAAAGAGGCACAGCGCACAATGTCTTAACACTCATATCTCCTTCAGTCTCCATTATCTCTTCTTCCACACCTTAGAACAGATTAGAGCGTCACTTACTATCTCATCCAGATCTAACAGGATTAAGGGGATAAAAAGCCTCACTTTTACGTTTCCAGACAATTACCTTTTAAAAACCCACTTCACTTCAGTTTATCTGCTTTTTGTTTGTCAAAAAAAAAAGGTTTCTCCCACCTTTTTCTGCAGATACAGATCAGTGGTTATCAGTGATGCAACAGTAAATCAGGAGGTGGGTAAACCCAAGATGTGTTCATCTCCAGTATCAACATAGGTGGATTATATTTTAAGCTTTTATTTGCACCTTAAGAATTGCTGTTGCCTTAAAGAGTCGGTTCAGCCCCAAAACATTTTTCCTCTTACCTCTAGTAGTATGTAGCTATGTAGATATTGCAGTTTTTGTGTCTGGGAGTACAAATAATTGTATGTATTTAGTTTATTGCATTTAAAGAAATAAGCAGGATTTCAAAAACTGTGCCCCCATTTACAGAGCACCCTCAAACTGTTTCTTCTTAGATAGCCAGTTTGCATTAGTTTGGTGCTGGCTAAAATGTACTTTACTTTAGAAAGCTAATACATTCTGGGAAATAAAACAGCAGGTTTTCCCTGCACCATATGTGAACGACTATCAAGACTCCATGAATATTCTGCAGCACCAGTACAAGCTGGATGTCCTTACAATGATAAAAACATTTGTTTGTGTACTTTATACAAAATTGTGTGTTTAAGTTAGTAAAATAGTTTTTTGCAAAATCAGAATTGTGCAGTCTGTAGTTTTGAATGTGATGTACTCCAGTAATACTGCATGTTATATTTAGATATATACTTTCAGTATCCCTATGTTCTGTCTCACACACACACTCCTTGCCAAGTTGGCTGTGTAAAGGCATTCACATATGTACACTTTTTAAATATGCATTCATATTGAGGTGTTGGTGGTGGTGGTGGGGGCGTCCTCTTCCCCTAGTGTTTCATTCATGTTCTCTGCATACTTACAGCAGCAGTTTTAAAATGATCAGCAAAATCAACATCTCTATGGCCCAATGGCTAAATAGTGGTGCAGCTGTACAGGACACACACACACACCACTCACAGGTCACAAAGATGATATCTGAAGCCACCAAACTGCGATGCCATTGTTATAATTTCCAGCGATGAAAGGCTAGATTCAACGTGAGCCTCAGGGCACTGTGTGGCATAACAGACGCACACATGCACACGGGGAGTCAAACACAAACTGTAACATCTTCAGTCCAGTTGATGAGGTTGTACTCAGATAATCATTGATGGCTTCCTCTTCCAAAGTCTCTGCAGGAAAATGTTTTTTGTTTAGGTGGTGCATTGAAGCGGTGCTGCTTTATTCCACTTCAGAAACACACTTGATGAAAGAGGAAGTAGTGGCTTCAAAACTTTACAATTCTACAGAAGTAGTGGTGTGAAATTTGAAAAATGTCCTTATCTGATGTCACTTGAGTCGGATCAGTTAGACAAGTTTGAAAATGAAACAATTCTGAGTGTGTGGCATTAGAAACAAGTGAGCCTGATTTGTGGACGTACCCTCATGTTGAGCACCGCTTTGTTAATGGAAGCCAAACAGAGAGAACAGGCAAAGCGTTGCTTTTGAAGTAAGTTTGAAAAGTGAAGAAGTAGACAAACTGCACATCAATAGAGCGAATTCAGTAAACTGCAGAAGATAGAAACAGAATGAATGTGTAGTTCACAGTAGGTGGTTTGCTCTTTCTTGTCTTTTTCCTACAGGCATGAGAAAGTGTACGGTTAAGTGTGTGGGTATGTGTGTAATGTGTGTGTTCCTGAGCCGCCCCTGCATTCTTTTTTCTACATTTGTGTTAGCAAACATATTGACATGCATCCTTGCATATACTGTAATGCTGTGTATATCTCTCGGGGACTAAGGAACTGTGTATGAAAATGTGTGTGTTTGTGTAGTATGGATTGGGTCAGTGCAACCAGGCATGTTTTCAGACACAAGGCCAGAGTTTCCACACAGGTCTGTCAGGGGTGGAAGCGTGTGAAAAATAAAAAAAGAGAAAGGTTATGTCCAGGTCTTGATAGGTTTACAACTGGTTTTAAGACCATATGAGAGGAGAGCATGTTTGAAAAAAGAAGTTGTTGTGGTTTGTTCTGTCGTGCAGGGTTGTTTTCCCTAGAGGTTGTTCCTGATTTCAGCGTGGGGTAAGAGTGTTTTGGCAGATGGACAGCTCTACGTCCAGGTTCTTCAGATTTGTTTAACAAGCTGTCACACATCACTGGTATCACATCTCAAATTTTTTGTTTTGGTACCAACCAAACTGATTTCAGGACCTATGAACTGAAAACTAGCATTAAATGTTTGCTCAAATTTATCATCATCTTTGTCGTCATCAGAGTTACAGACTGTATTTTATTAATACAAAATACTTTCAGGCCAGTTTGAATTAGACATTTAACATTTAAAGTAAAAAGTCTGGCATCTCTTTGACTTCAGTTATTTATCAGTTATCACAATATTGGATGATTAATTTTATGCTGATTATCAATTAATTTCTGCACTAACACAGTGCAATCAAACAGCTCACACTGTGTAAAATAATTAAGCTTTTTCTGTATTTTTGTGCTGTATCTGATGCATCTGCTATGAATCTGTCCTCCCCACTGAAGAATCAAACTACAAACACCTTTAAAGCTCACAAGAAGTGCGTGGTTGAGACATAACTCAGAGGAACACATTTTAACACAGCCTTGTTCCTTGGTTTTCCTATTTCTTTTCCTAAACAGGACAGCCATGTTGGAAGTCTTTCACTCCTTCCGCCATCTGCTGTCACCAGAAGCTCTAAAATCTTTGTCTCCGTTTGCTCTGGAAGAACAGCGCCCTCCTCCTGCTTTGTGTCATAAAGCAGTCCAGTAGGTTTCCCTCCTAATCTGAACAGGTGGCTCTTGATGAAAAATGCAGCGTAGAGACTGTTGGACAGGCTGACACTGTTATCAGTAATGCTCTTATTTTTTTCTGTTGTATTTGAAGGGATTTATTAATATTAAAATAATTAGAGCATCTAATATGGCATCTAATTTCAGGTAGAAGCAGAGTAGATCTGGCCCCAGTGTAGCAGCTCCATGCTGCACAAACACTTCAAAGTGCTCCCATAGAGTTGCATTGAGCGGAGTGTTTGAGAGCAGAGGGGGACTTTAGCACACCAGATGGACTCTGTCACGCTCCGGCTCGAGGCCTATCTGCCGGCCTCTGAATTTCATTAGTAGCTTGGCCCCGGACGCAAGTTTGAAGAGCATAAGAGGTTCGATCAAAAGATTAGCAGCACATCTGAAGCAACAAATGGTCCACTTTTTTTTCCTTCATCTTTTTTTTTCTTTTTGCACCCTCCCACCTCTACAAAGTGCTTAGACCTGGCCAAAATAGAGGAGGGGAGTGGGGGTAAGTGTGTGCGGCAACAGAGAGGCATGAGGGTCTCTATGTTTAAAGAAAGATTTGTCTTAATCTTATTCAAACATTAAATATGATAATAAAGAACCAATGAATCTGTAGATACAGTAATTAGAAAATGACTGTTACCTGATCATAATAAGCCTTTTATTTTTGTGCTTTAGCCATCAAAATGAATAAATCAGTTTGAACAGTTTCTTATTAAAACCCTTGTTAAATGTGATTGTTTTAGCTGAAAATATTCCTTTGTGAGTGCTTGAGTCGTGTCTGACTTTCTTCCTTAGGAAAAATATTTTATTTTGATCATCTCCATTGATTCTTTACAAAATAATGTTTTGTACCAAAAAGCTGGATGATAAAATAGCTGAGTAAAGTGCTAGCCAACCAGCTGTGCTTTAGGGAGCTGTGACTGGTTAAAATAAGGTGGCAGAGGTTAAAATCAGCCTGCACCGCCCAGGTCGGACAACATGAGCAGACTTCTCTGAGTTTGTTGAGTTGCTTGAATGCATGGGTTGGCAACAGTGTGTCCAGTTTTTTCCCACTTCCCTTCCCCTTCTCCATTTGATCAATGAACTCAATTACAGCCATGTCCTGAGGTTCCTCTCACCACGGTGCTCTCTCTTGCTTTCGTCCTTTCTCTCTCTGATGATGCATCACATGAGCCACACCTGACACCTCCACCGACCCCCCTAAAAATCTTTTCAATAAATAAGAGGGGCATGGTTGGAGCACCCAGCTTTCTGTTCCTCTCTGTCTTCTCACCCAACCCTTGCACTCTCCCTTCTTAACAGCTCCAGTGCCCAGCCTCCGTCTGATTCCTCTCTGCAAGGGTAGCCTCTAATAGATTCCCCCAGCTCCCATGTATTATTAATGCTTACTGCTCTCCAAGGTGGCAGTGACAAATAGGGAGCAAAATTCACTGACTAGCGGTGAATGTACTTTTTAGTCATGCTTGAGCTTCCTCTAGTCCATACTGCTGCCAGTTGGAAGAGTTCTCTCTTCTCTTCCCCTCCTCCTGCTCTTCATCTTTCTTCTTCTCTCCTTTTTCATCCTGGCTGAGAAGGAGCGCAGAAAAGCTGACCACAGAAGAACTCCAAGGCCAATATTACTCTTAGGAAGTGCTCATGTAGGAAGGTGTTTTATTATTAGTAGCAGTAGTAGTAGTAGTAGTGTCAAAAATTCTTGCGTTTATAGTTTCAGCATGTTTTAATCACTAAACATTTTCTAAACAGTGTCTTCTTACTATCCAGTTAGGAAAAGCTCTGTTGATATTCATCTGACATATTTTCATTTATGACTTTTTCCCTGGTCTTCGAAAAGCAGACAGTGATTTGCAATCTTTTTTGCCCTGGATGTAGCCAGCACTCACTCCGCTCACATTCGGCACTGCTTTTATGCCAGGCGCCCTCCCTGATGCAACCTTATGGACAATTTAAGCCCCTTTTACACAGAGATCATGGAAAACTGCCAGCATTTTGACGCTACTTCAAGGTGGCTTTTTAAACACTGAACTTAAAAAATCCCGCAAAATCCTGCTCTTGTTTTTATTTTACACACCTGCAAGAATCCGAGTACTACAGGTGTGATGCTTATCATGATGCCCTAAGGTCCATGCACTTCTTGGCCAGTTTGAAAAAACAAAACAAACAGGCTGTTTTCTGATTTTGTTTGATAGATTTATTATTGGAAATTGGGAATTATAGTAGCCTATTATGTGCATCCAGTTTTAGGTCTGTGTGTCTGTCGGAGGGCAGGCTGCACACACACAAGGTGCACGGTAGAATAGACAGAAACGTGGGCTTTGGCTACATTCATACAAATTCCTTCCCACAGGGTTGTGCAGAGGTATGTTGGTATTTATTCGTGCTTTAGAACGTAACCACAGTGAAACAATCACAAAATAACATGATTCACTTTGTTCTTTCTCACGCTGCTCTTTTCCCTCATTCACTTTCTATCTCTCCCTATCTCATGTGGAACTCAGGCCCCCCAGTCCCATTTATACAGGGGGTAGGGCAAACTTGTCTCGTTCTGGCATTTTGGAAGGTCAGCGTTGAGCCACAATTCCGGGGCTGTTCTTTTTACACAGAATGACAAGGCAGAAAACCCCCCGCATCCAGTGGGCAGCGTAAAAGCTTTAGGGCGCAGCTGAACCTGCATGTCTTTAGACCATGGGAGGAAGCTGAGGTATTCAGAGAAAACCCACGCAGGAGCGAGGACAGCATACAAACTTAACACAGAAAGGCCCTGGGTGGCTTTTAGCACTGACCGCATTCAATTGTTAGTTGAAAAATAGTTAAACTGCCTCCCCCCACTAAAGAGTTCTTAGCTACATAGCCTTTTTGATAGAATGAAAACAGAGATCTCAAATGTGGGCATGTATCACCATAAATTGGTTTAGAATAAAATAAAATAACTGTGTCATACTATTTTCATACTACTATTAGAGATGTACCTTATGTACAAAGGGCCTTTATAGTAGTTATATTTTTTGCTGACTCCACAACCACCCTCAAGGGACAGCATCTGCAGAGGTTTACCCATTATGTCTGTCCAGGCCTTCACCTCTAATCCTTCTACCTGAATGTGACAGAAATAGGAGCAGCAAAACAACCCACTGTTTGCCCTGTGAACAAACAGCTCCGCTCCCAACAAATCACGTTCTCTACCTGTCAGACATTTTTCACAGATGAGACAGGCTTACCTAGAAGTTGTCACCTGAGTCGCTGTTTATGTTTTCACTGAATGAACACTCAGCGAGTAGCAAAGCATATGTCACCTGGTTGACACCTTTATCCAAAGTGTCTCCCAGTGCTGTGAGAGCATTTTTCTTTTGGTTCCTGCTTCACCTGTTGTGCAGGTGATGCAACCTTTGAACTGATGTATTTTCAAGAGCTAAGAAAAAAGCAGAATGATTTTTAGAACTATATCTGTGAATATGACTTTACCTAGCTGATTTTTAATAACCTCAGACATTTAAGCAGAAGGACAAGTTTTCATGTGATGAGAATCTATGTAGGCAAGCAGTAAAGATGAAATCCTACTGGGCTTCACAACTATTCTGAAAGAGCATCCATCAGAGTCATCGCTGAGTGACTTGTATCGATTCCCAGCCTTACTAGCCTTCCTCCAGTTTGATGGGATGGAATAGAAGCACTCGTATTCCTCTCTCTTTTCTCCCTCTTGCACATTCAGAGAGGCAATCATACACTGATCAATGTGGCTGATGCATCTTGCAAAATTGATTTTGGTGCGTTAACATCCTTAGGAAGTGCACAGATACACACAGGAGATCAAACTGCCAACAGTGGTTGTGTTAGTGCTTTACTTTTTATTAGGACCGGAAAAAACAGGCTTTAACTAAAGTATTGTACTTGAACTGAGCAGCTGTTTGTTAACAACATATTAAAATATGCAGCTAGTGAAAAAAGGTCTTTGCATCTAAAGTGAACTTTACATATTTGGTGAAGGTTTATCATGAGCGCTCCTCCCCTGACTGTCAAGTCATCGTTCACAGTGTGGTACTTTGCTTCAACCTCTTCTCAGCGGTTTGGAGGGTGGGAGAGGATGGTTTGGTGCTCTCGTCTCAGAGAAATCCCCCTTTCCTCCCACTCTCCTCGCCCTCCCAGTCTGTCTTCATTTGCTGAGCACTGTGACGTGAGAACCCACTGTACAGCTGTTCCCCTGTTGATCAATTAAAAACATGCTTTGGTGAAATAATTAGCTGACATTTGCTCCTACTTAACAGATGTTTCTGTGGATTCTGCCTGTAAAAAGTACAGAGGTGGAGGAAAGGGTGTGTGTGTGGTGATGTATGTGTAGTGTTGGAGTGAGGGGGAGCAGGGTATTCGCATGTCTTCTGCACATAAAGAAGCTTCTTCTGGTTGCATTTCAAAGTTGTGTACATCTTTTAATGCAATTATGAGAGGTGGGCCCTTCACTGAGATGATTTGAATGCTAATGTGAGCGTTGATCATCATAGTTAAGCATCGTTTACATAATTACCCTGTAATTAGCATCACATTACTGCAATATTATTGGCATTAAGCAATTAATTAAACCCAAATATGGATTGTTGCATTGTATTGTTTGTGTCTGTTTGTTTGTGCTTCCATAATCATATTTTTTGTTTTGAACCAAACCAAAGCCAATTCTCCTGTGCTTCGATTGCTGTTTCTCAAACAAGTATTTTCACTTGGCTACTTTTGGCTGCCTTTGAAGGCTCCTGGAGTTGGAATATTGATTTGGATCCCACTTAGAAAACAAACAGAAACACTGTATTTGTGAGTGTGTGTTTGTGAGTGGAAGAATCCTAATCATCTACCCTGTCCTCGTTGGCTTCTTTCGTCTCATCGTCATCATTGTTAACCAAATAAATATGCTCAGATCCCTTCGTTCTCTGCATAAAATCTTTGGAAGCAAGATAAAATTCCCTCTCCAGTGTGAAGATGTGCACACAGGGAGAGAAGTTGAGGAGGTTGGAGGTGGAAAGAGAGGTGCAGCTTCCCTAATGGCGGATGGCTTGTCAGGATTAGGGCAACAGGGGCTGATGAGGTGACTAGCTTCCCCTCTCAGCTCCAGCGCCTTACAGATTTGCCCACGTCTCCGGAACTTCCTCCCCTCATGTGGCCGCTGCTGCTGCTGTGCTTCAGCGCTGTTCTCTCACTCTTCTTTGAAGTCCACTTTTGAGTGCATGCTTCAATGCCATCCATCCAAGCCACCAACATTAAGTTTCAGGCTATATTGGTTGATTTCATTACCATTCAGGTGAAGATTATGGGTGAGTGTGAGGCAGTTCTTCTTAAATTTCTCCTTAAAGCAATATCTTATAAGAAGAGAGGGAGGGAAAAGAAGCAGTAGGATGTCAGCACAGGGTGAAGCAGGTGCAAAAGCTTTAACTGTTGCCAGCTGAGACACCAGGCCAACCTTGGCAGCTAATCCCTGAGGTATTTAATGAACTTTTTCTCTTAAACCGCCTCCGCTAATACTCAGAGGCCGTGCTCTTACAAGTAGCAAGAGCACTGGAAACCACAAAGATGACTTTAAGGTTTTTTTTAATACCTGTAATAGAAGTTTTTAATAGATAGGTCTTCTATTTGGAAAAAGGAATGGTTTAAATTTGTAGCTCTCTTTAACCTCAGGCTTGATTTTTGTGAGGAAAACGACTGAAACGTAAAGAGTGTATTCTTATTGTTATTATTATTGAAAGTTGAGTCTTTGAGATGCCTGCAGTACTGAAGGTATTTGAGCTTCCAATAACCTTTCTGTGGTCTTATTTTCATCTTTTGCCTTGTCTGATTTATTAGTGCCCTTCCATACTTCAACCCTCAGCTGCACACGCACGCACTCATACACCAAAGAAAGAAAAAGAAACAAACACATACACCAAAGGAAAGATCTCACGAGCAAGGTTGACTGTCAGAGCAACTGGGAACGCTGGAAAATAAAGCTTCCTTGCTGGCAAATTACCTTTCTGTCTGTAATTCCAGAGGTTTTACTGAAACATTAAGTGAAAAGGCAGGCAAGAAAGAAGACAAAAAAGTCAAAATATCCCCAGGCTATTTCTTTTTGCTCCAGACATAGACAAACAAAATGAACTCCCAAGTTCAGGTTGAGGCTCAGCTTAGCCCTGAGGTTCTACTGATGAAAGTGTGTGTATGTGTGTGTGTGTGTTGTTGTGAGGACATTTGGCCTGATTTCCCCTCCCCTCTTCTCTCACCTCACACACACATCTACCCAGAATGCAATAAATGAAGTGACAGGACAATTTGCATTGCTGCCCTTGACTTGAGCCTAGCATTCACACACACAAACCTATATGCAAAGACTCTCACACATTTTGCACGCATGTACACACTTCCTCACACTTGCTCACATTCATCATAATGAGTATAAAATCAGCACTTAGTTTCTTTATTTTACCTTACACATGCTCTCCGTCTGACACCATGAATATGTAGCTGTGGGTTTTGAAGTAAAACTGCATTCAGCAGAAAGAGGAGAAACATTAGTGATTGTGCCCATTTGTAGTCATGTGTCAAGTCAGGTTTGGATATTTGCGGTAAAGCCTCAGGGTCAGGTGTTAGGTTCAACACTTGTGCAGAAATCAGGATGGCCTCTACCGCCTCAGGGCTGCGACACCAAACACAGCAAAGTGACAGTGGCAGCATGCAAACACTGTCATGGTGGAAGCATTGGTAGAGCAAGACATTTATAATGTCTGGCTTCATTGTTTTATTCCATGGGTTTGCTTATTGTTATTTGTCGAGTCTTAATTCTGTGACAGAAATGTCTGGAAGTGTTTTGTCCATGTTGAAAGCAAAGTTACAGTGTTTGCCATTGTAGACACATCTTTTTGAAAAGTCCCAATGAGAGCTGAGGGAATTTGTACCATGAAATTGACCAGTTCTTGAGGATTGCATGTTTTGAATTTCTGCACATGTGGAAAATTTTCTAATTTCTAATTCAGTTTTAAACAACCATCTATCTATCTATCTATCGATCGATCGATGCATTATATGAGTGCATCATCATGTTAATAAATATTCTGGTACATGATGAAAAGTGAACAAAAGCTTCATAAAATTTCACAACTTGACCAAAAAAAATGACCAAAATTGCATTCAAGCTTTTAAAAAAGATCAAAATAAATGGAATTTATTTGATAAAAATTGGACTGAAATGAAAAACAAATATAGGTTTTTGGTAAAAGACTCAAAGTTAAATCATATCTATCACAGTTTAATACATAGTAAATGCACAGTAAGTGTGTCAGTTTCTCAAAAAGTGGAGACAGAGAGCTGTGGCCATACAGAAATGAAGAAAACGCTAGAGAGTGGCGTCAGCACCTCATGGGCTGTCCACCCGTGGCAGATCAATAGACTCGCCAAGCGTCCAACACTGCCTCTCTGACAGAGGCGTGCTGGTGCACAGGGCCAGGAATAAGTTGAGGGGTTCAGGGCGCGCCGGTCCATCATGGCATGTCATGGCGATGAAATGAGTTGTCTCCAGCCACCAGATCGATGGCTGACATAAGAGCGTTGAGCCGCTGAGAGGGGTGGAATGAGAGAGGGGGGAGAGGAAGAAAAGAAGGAGAGCGGGCTTCCTAAAGTTATTACCTCCACCTCACTGTCAGAAATCACGGCGTGATGCATTACATGTGTTCTCTGTTGTGTAGTGTGTGTAAGGAGAGCACAAACAGAGGGGAACGGAATGAAAAATGCAGTTCGCGCTCCATTCGTCTCCTATGTACCACTGTGTTCTCACGGACAGGCGGGAGTGTCCCAGTGTACTTTTGTTTGTAAATAGGCATCACTCACGGTGGCACTTCTTTCAGCACAGCAGCCAGACTGAAAGATTTATATTCTACATTTGAGCTTTTACACGTCACTTTCATTTGTAGAGGGGATGATAAAGCTGAAGTAGAAAGGGCTTCAGTTCAGGAATGACACATCAGCCCTATCATTAAGTACAAATCTTGTCACTTTTGACTGAATGATACTACAGTGTGTTAAGAATTACTTTGTTGTTAGTACATTTTTAGAGAAATTTAAATTCTTTGTTCCTAATAAAATCAGGAGAGAATAATCAAGCATTTTTCTGTGAAGTCTTTCACTTATAGGTTACAGAAAAAACCTGAGAGGGGTGAAATAACTGTTTAGTACTAAAGATGTCTGAAAAAAATCCCCTACTCTACTCTCTGGGCGTGTGATGGTGAATACCATTTAAATAAGGCCACGCCACGCCCCTTGAAACATTTGATGACAATTGATCATGACATGCTAATTTTTCAAGGGTAATTTCCAAAATGTGCCTCACACGTAACGTCTGGACTTATTAATACAAACGACGAGGCTCCGTCTCCTCTCTGACACTCCCCACCCCATCCTCCCCTTGGCATGCAACGTTGTTCGTCTGCTTCTGGCAATAATAAATCACGCCATGACAAGTGCCGCACTCTTAACCTTGATGGACTGAGAATCAACGACCCCCTTCAAATAAAGTCTGATTACGTGATTGGCATTGATCATTGCTCATGTCTTTTTCAATAAGGAGGTGCTCATTCCACTGGTTCGACCCAGATGTCCGAAGCAGAAATAAATAAATAAATAAATAAATAAAAGAAGTGGCCAAGACTTCAGCTTAAAGAACCTGTAATTCCTCTAATGATATGTTGGAGAGCAAGAACAAACTCTGAACAAATCACTATGCTCAGGTTTCAGTATTGTTTTCCCTTTATACTAAAGTATAGTTTTCAAAGCTTATGTGCCTCACGATGAGACAATGATGTATGTCAAGCTTTCACAATCAAATGGCAAATATCAAATATCAAATGGCATCTTAACTTTAGAAGTAATGAAGGGGCCAGTCAGGACTGAATTTAGCATTGAGGACTTTTGTGGAATGACCTGATGTAAAACTGCCCCAAACAACATGAGTTGTGACACTGCAGAAACTTCATTATTAATTATTTAAATTTACTTCTTTTTTTAATCAAGAGAAATAATTTAGAAAAATGAAGGTCACTTTCAAGATGTTCTCAGGTTCTCTAATAACTGGTTAAAGTGTTCCCTTTTTAAGAGAAAATACATATTAGGTAACAGATTACATTACTGATTAGGCAGTGTGAGAAGAAAGACAGCATCTGTTTTATTTTTACTTTCATCTCACATCCACTCACAAGCAGGAGACCCGTGGCTGCTACCTCAGGTCCAGCACGCTGACCTGTCTGTCAGGGTTACTCATAGGGATCAGAATGTGCAGTGACAGGTGCCAATCTGCAGGGACCAGAGATAATGGTGTCACCCTGCCGGCATTCGGAGGCAACCTTAGCAGCCGCCTGTACAGGCGCCACACAATTGAAGTTGTTGAGTGTTTTAGAAATAACAATGGAGCTGCTGCATTTGTGTGAACCCTGAAATGTGTCTCCTACATTACTTGTGATTGATTTATGGGTTCCTAGATGAAGTGATAACCTGTTAAATGCTTGGATGGATTTTTTTGTGTTTGTCTGACAGTTACCTTTGCTATCACATGGTTTATGCATGAAGCTTTTGACACTTACGGATACAAAACAGTCAAGTCCCTGCTCCTCTGCAGTTATACAGTATTCACATTAAAGTTTAGCAGTGAATCTCTTTCCAAACAGTATGATTGATAATGTGATGTGCACTTAGCATTTTCATGTGTGTGTCTATTGAACCCGCCACACAGTCTTGAAAGCAGGAAATGTCAAAGCTTCTACATGCTGGATATACTATAAATAGGACCACTTCTGTATCACACCAGATGCTGGCAATTACAACAGTTATTTTCAGATAAATGTGATGCATTGTACAGTATGTCAGGAGGAGAAACAGAAACACTGCATCGTTTCCCAAAGGAGAGAGTTGGCATTTCTGCTCACATAACCTCTTCCTGTTTACATGTACAGTATGTGTGCATGTGTGTGTTCAGTTGGTTGAATGGAAGGCTAGTAAAAGGTGTCAGGAGATATAGATAGCACTGATGTACACACTCGCACACACACACACACACAGACACACCTACATACTGCATATTGTGTATAACATACTGTATACCAAAGTGTTTAACATGCACAGAAATGAGACAAATTTGCACTCAGGAGAAAGTGGTGGTCAAAATGCTTAATGTGTCTTCACTGATCAGTTTACTAATCATGACAAATACTAGGTCATTGACAGTGGTATGAAGTATAAAATCCTGTAATATCATCTGTAACTTTGGGGGAAGGAGCTTTGTCAAATCGAAGAAAACAACCTGAGTGATTATACATTAGTTGTTATGGCCTGTGCTTCATTAATACAGACACAGAACCTATATGTTTTAAAGAATGGCCTGTACAGTGATGTGGAATATTTTACCCTGCAGGGACAGAGCCCATGTTCTCCAGGAACCTTTAAAGTCTAATGGATGACAGTTGCATTATGGGAAGTGTAGTATCCGGTCTATCTGAAGTGCTGCAAACATTTTGATCATTCTACTGTGCACAAACAGATCCACTCACCAGCAACACAACAAATAAATAACATGAATATCACGCCAAAAGACTTTCCCATCAGCCAATTGAATCTGTAAAGATCAAAGTTCTTTGTTGCATGTGCATCTGCATTTCATCCTACCAACAATGTTTGTTTGCCAAGACTTCGCACACACACACACACACACACACACCTCATACAAAACCTCGAGTCCAGCCCTGTCTTCTTCTTTTTCTTCTTGTTTCCCTGCTCTCTCTCTCTCTCTCAGCAGATTTCACTTCAGAAGCCTCTCTGCTCCTCCCACACACTGGAGATCAATTTGTCTTGCCGACAGGAATCCATATTTTTCTCATCCCAGGTACCACTTCTTCCAGGACACCTCATCCCCTACTCTTATCCTCCCTTGAGTTCACCCCACCATCACCTAACTGTAACTGTCAAACACCCCCCACCCAGCACCTCCCAGAGCAGCTGAATCAGCCCCTACTCACAGAGACAACTAACCCCAACCCTAACACACATACCTAACCAAACACTTCATTCCTATATACTGACATAAGTACACATGAGAACTCTTACAAAAATGCACATCCTTGCCCACACATATTCTTTCTTACACAAATACACAACTGTCCTGTTATTTTCTTTGAATTACAGCGTCCGGGCAGTGAACGCTGCCGGTCTCTACGGCTGTTTTCCAGAGGTGTCCTATCAAAAGAAGAACCAGAAAAAAAGCAGCAGCTTGATATCAACAGGGGAATGAATGAGGGAGGGAGGCATTTTACAAGACGTTTTTCTCTCATCGTTGTCTACCTTAGTCAGAGGAAAGACCGGCAGGCTCCCTCGAGGCCACTGCCACGATCAATACTACACAAGAGTTGAATTAGACCTCAAGTGGAGCCCACATCTACCTTGGCGGAGGCAGGGGCTGACCTGAAATCCCTTGAACATTTACTTTCTTTCCACCGAGTTAACCAATAACTGGATGAAATGAGAGGGAAAAGAGCAGCTGTCTTTCCTGTTTCCTATCTCTGTTTTTTTCCTCCTCCTCTCCTTCTCTGTCCGCCTCTCTCCTCCCCGTCCTCGCTTCTCACTGTCGCTCTCAGCACTGAAACTCTCAGTTTTGCCTTAAAAGAGTCACTAGAGCAGAAATGAAATGCACAATTAGCAGATATCCAGAAGAAATGGGACATACAGTACATGCATGTGTGCAAGGATTGCATGTATATGTACACAGTATGTAATTGCACTCCCACATTTTGTTTTGCATACTGTATAATATTAATTTAATCATGATATTGACTCATGCTTCAGTATCTCCCAGGGACAAATGTTTCCCAAATAAAAACTGAGATGTCTTTTCTTAAACATGATACTTCTTTTTGTGTTGTTTCCGCACTTGTCGCCAGTCAGTCAGACACTGTGGCCAGGGCTTTGTTTAGAATTGCATCTAAATCTTGGTTTAATGTATTGTAGCCTGGTCGACACTGGAGGGTTTTGGAAGTTTTTGGATCTCTCTTGTTATACAGCACATCATACTATAGATATTTGGTTGTTTTTGACAACTTTTACATAAAGTGCACACAAATGAATAATTCATAAGGTGTAGATTTCTACATTATAACTGATTTTTTTTAGTTTTTATGTTAAATTAATCAAAAATTTATGGTGTTTTGTTGCCAGATGACATTATTCACCACAGTTTACACTGCACGTGGTGCAAACTGTGATTAACACAATACACAATATCTCACTACATTTCAGAGAAAACATTTGTACTTTTACTACATGTATTTGATAACTTTACTTATGAGTTACTTTTCAGAATGAGACTTATTAAACAAATTACAGTATAATCATAAGATTTAACTGATCCTCAGTGGACAATTCATAAGGTACCCAGCAGCATGTAAAGTACTTCAAATTAAAATCATATAAAGTAGTTTAAATTAGCTTCATCTTTGCCAGCTGCAACATTTAATTACCAATAATTATAATCTAATAATATGATACAAATTGTGAACTATGTCATTCAGCAGAATTATTCAGATGATAATACTTTTACCTAGTAACATTTTGAATGCAGCACTTTTACTTGGAAGAGAGTATTTTTGCATTGTGGTACTGCTACTTTTACTTAAGTAAACACTTCTACCACCACTGTGCAATTTACAGCATCACTCACAGCATAACTGAACACTAACACTAAGGAGTGATACTGACTATTTTTACCTTTCGTCCATCGGTAGGATGTGAGTGGCAGCTAACCACTGAGCATCGTCCTCATCGTAATTGTCATCATCATCCTTCCATTCGCTGCCATGCACCTGCCTCCCCTTCTCCTGGTGAATCAGGTAGGCGCCTTTTTTCTCTGCCAGATGCCTCCTACTGAATATGGGTCAGGCACAGAGGCACCAACACACACATATCACACACACAGTCCGCCTCCTGGATCAATAGGAGGCACTCAGTGCGGCTGACACCCTCTTACACCTGATACTTCACCCAAACACCCTACAACCCCCCCCCTACAATACACACTCCAACCTGGTGAGGGACCAATTACACCAACCGGAGGGAATTACCCAGAGTCCCCCTCTTGTCTGGAGTGATATCTCCAAGGATTACAGGTACTTAGCTCCCATTATGTCTGCTCTATTACCTGCCCACCACCTCTTAACACACACCAGCCTCCTCTATGTTCACTTGTTGCTCAACAGTCCCTCCCATTGGCCTGCTACCTATGCACTTTTCAGTGAGTGCTTTGTGGCGTAGGG
>NW_018127896.1:2028378-2082502 GCF_001952655.1 Monopterus albus | reverse complement strand
CTGTCTGTAAGTGAGTGTGTGTCTCTGTATATGCGGAGGAGGGGGTGGTAAACAGATACACACACATTTTTCTTACCCCTACAAACTTCTCTCAACAGGTACATGCTGTCTTACTTAACACATTTTCACACTCAAAGTTTTCATAACCACACTAATGCACTTTCTTAGTTTCTCACATCATACACACTCTCACTCACACATGCCCTTCATACACTGAACACAGTTCAATTAAAGATGCACTTTTTGTAGCCTAACACAGATGTACACACACACACTCAGCATGTACGAATGCAGACATGCAAACAGTTTTCTTTTCACACACACTCATTTGTGCAAACACTCATCATGTCGACACACCTGTATGCACACCCCTTTCCTCCACACACATGCTCACTCATACAAATTATCTCCTTGTTACCAGACACACATTCATTTTACCTCTATCAGACACACAAACATTCTGTCAACACACACACATGCTCTCAGACAAGAGGTAAGCTGATCTGTCTGACAGACAGACGACTGGCAGCTTGGAGAGTCGAGGGCGCTGAGAAGGTAATTACCCGTGACAGTCGTACCTGTGTATGTTTCACCTCTTCCCTCCTCCTCCTCCTCCTAACCTGCACTTATCACAGTTACCGTCTCACCACAGCCACTGAAGAGATTTAATTGGAAGATTAAAGTGTTTTAGGCATCAATTTCATGTCAACTTTTTTTTTTCCTCTCCTCAGTGCAGAGTCACTTTGCTACCACTGAAGGCACTGTGCTATGTTGTGTGTGCTATGCTGGAACAATACACTTTAGAGTAAATGGTATTACAAGTAATGTAGAAGCATGTGTGCAAAGAAGTTCCTTTAGAAAATGCATCTTCTGAGGGATTTTTGTTTTCCACTATGCCTTTGTTCTTATAGTGATATTTAGTATAATTTCACAATTTAAGTTTCTACGACTTTGAGCCCTAAATTACCGACACCATGGGGTTCTCTGGTTCAATTAAGGTAAAGCTGTTAAATCAAAGCATGGCTGTCTTGCTCAGCTTTTTCTACCTGTTGTTTGGTCAGATTTCCTCTCAGGAGAAGATCCACTTGCACTTGGTTTCCTGAAATTAGTTTGCCTTGAAGGAAGATGTCTTCTAGGGGGGCGACAATGGTGCAGTGGGTGGAGCAGTTGTCTCCCAATTGGAAGGTTGAAGGCTTGAATCTCGGTGCCTGCAGTCCACATGTCTAAGTGTCCTTGGGCAAGACACCGAACCTCCCAAGTTGCCCGTGATGGCGACGTGTATGCACGCAGTGGCCTCTCTTCTCCAAACAAAATTTCGTTGTACGTGTCACAATGTTACAATGACAATAAATTAAAGCTTCTTCTTCTTTGTAAATCTTTGTTGGTATATTGACAACACATTTACTTTGACAGAGTGGATGCATATTTTTGGTATTTTAATTTTAGATACTATCTGCATGCTATTTTTTATTCTGGACAAGCTTTTATTGTCATGTTGAGTCATGAGCTTTTGTTTTCATGATGCAGTTATTTGCATCAGTTTTGTTGTGACTCAGTGTTTATCACTGTCACATCATTTTGGGAAGCATCATGTTCAATTTCTAGCATCAGCCTTCTCTGTGTGAACTCAGCATGTTCAGACAGTGGTTGCATGGGTCTCTTTAGGCCAAAATGTAGCCTTTCCCTAAATGTATGCTGGAAGACATTTGAATTTTTATATTGAAAGATTTCCTAGAATTAGGAGTTATGTTTAATCCCGAATGTTCTTGGCAAGGATTCTTTGTGCACTGGTAATTTCTGTTCAGTCCAGTTTTAACCACAAGTTAACAGAGAGATGCAACTTTCCTGGAAGCAAACTCATATTTGCACATTGAATCTACACACCTACAAATACACCTGCTGTTCCTACACACATTTCCATACTGTTAATAATTTCACATCTCTATTAGCCAGGTGTTAAGGGGTCCCTGAGGTCACATTTCATCAGGAATAAACAACCTGTTATAAACGCCAACTACCTTCCCTTTCTTTCCCCTGTCAGCCGCAACCATCTGGCACCAGGCCACAAAAATAGACTCAAAAGCGTTGGTGACAATTAGTAGTTGGTGTACCCGGGGACCACACAACAACCCACCTGATTTTCATACCCTGCGTTTCGTTGCCCCCTCCTCCACCGTCATCAGGACGCTATCAATAGCCAGACACCTGTTTCCTGCCAACGCTAGCTAGACCCTCTATGGCTGCACCTGTATGTGCTTACATAAGAGCCTCAAGAGGAGTATTTATGTGGATGGGACTGCAGGGCTGATATCAGGCTCTGCTAATGCAATCACAGGAAGGACAGGGAACACTTAACGAATGTGAAGCAAGCCAACAGTGGGTGAATTCACTTGAATCAGGAGTCAGGATGTGGATTTTCAAAAGAAGCTCAAATGGGGAATCTTTTGACCCTAACGTGACTCTTCAGATGATTAAAATGATTGGTGTGCCTGCATCTAATCTCAGATGAAAAGTAGTGTTACAAGAACAATAATCATGACTGGGATGTTTTGTACTAAGATATGCCCAGATTTCTAATGTATTCTTCATATTCGTTAAAGAGTAGCCTGTTGTCTGTTTTCCTGTTCCATCCCTTCACATTGTAAAGCTGCTGATGCTTAAATGGCAAAGCTTTGCTTGCAAATCAAAGCAGTATTACTTTTACTTTTTTCCTGCAACTGCTGTGTTACTGATGGAGTCTTTTTTAGCAAATACCTCACCTCAGTGTCACCACAACTTCAGTTACTGTCGCTTTCTGCAGACAAGTACCTGCTTACTGCACGTTGGTTTTGCCTGGGTCATCCAGCTTGGCAGCCAGTCAGCCATTTGCTATGAAAAACTGGCACGAGTCTGTGGAAGAACACGCTAGAGTCAAGCATTGAAAGCCAAGGCCTGCATTAGCTGGGCTGTCTACCAATACTTAAGTCACTGTAACAGTGTCCAGTATCTATAGGAGTTACCCACAGTCCCCATTATATGACTCTGTACCTCATGATTTATATTCAAAGCCAATGTTCAGTGCCAGTGCAGAAGTAGTGAGCAGTGTATGTAGTGATGTGGAGACAAACGGTGTGGATGTTGTGGTGGTGGCCTCTTCCTGAGGTTTTTGCTGTGTCTTCCCCATCTGGATCAGATGTCTGTGACAGTGGGTATCACATGTTTTCCTCTGCATAAATCTTGTAAAATTGTGTTACCCTCTCATTGTGAATGGCCATTAGGCCCATCATTTGCTTTAAACAAAGCTGAGAGCAGTTCATTAGGACACAAACTCCACATGTTAACAACATGTGAGGACTGTCTGCCCCAAATACAGTAGAAATGCCAGCAGTTATTCAGCAGGGAACCCGGTCAGTCAGTCTCCCACTCATCTGTTACCTCCAAACCAGCCAAACTCGAACAAACAGGAACAATTAATGCCAACACAGTGTTTCCCTCTTCGTGGCCAATAAATGTGTTATTGATTTGATTTTGGTGGGCCAGGAAAAGGTTAGCGTTTACAGGCCATGGTTGTGGGTAGTAATGACCCCTCCCTCCGCAGTAGGAGCTTCTGAGGCGGTCAACCAGGAAATGGAGACAATCCCCAGCCAGGCACTGGGCAATGTTCTGTCCTTTACACCGCTGATAAGTGTGCATTCATCGAGTGCCACGTGCTGTTTACACCTCACACAGCCATTATAAGTTTTAAATGGCCAAAATGGCAAAGTGAGGTAGATGATATACTATAGTATAATGATGATGAGGTACAGTACTAATGAGTAAAATCACCAGCATTCTACCTGAAAGCAGTGGCACAACAGTCACTTACACTAGTAAGATTTAAAGTTAGACCAACCTCATTTCAATATTATTATCCTTTTAATAAAAACAATACAACCCAGTTCTTATAGTTATCACTCTGCTTGAATAAAAATGACAACAATAAAAACTGAACCTCACCCACCTTGTTCAGTTTTTCCCACATAGTGCATACTTATGATACTGTGAGCCTATAATGAAAGTAAAAATCAAGTTAGATCTGGTTAACAGAACAGTAACTTTGACTTTAAGATAATATGGCCCATGTAATGGGTGATGGCTACTATAATATTTTTTATATCTGACGTTTTTGAAAAATATTAAATTTGCTGAAATGTCAAATAAGCTAAACAACCACAAGTGACATGGTTCCACCAGCCGAAAAAGGAAATAAATCTGTTGTCTGTACAGTAGGAGTGGTTTGTGTAGTGTTGCATTTTACCGATATCTCAAGTAAGCTGTGTTCAAATTTCGGAGGCCTGAGTTGTTGAGGTGATTTCATCATGTACATTTTGGGACGAGACATGTAGCCCATAGTTTATGTATTATCAGAAGGTGCCAGTACATCTGTAAGGTGCAACAAGGGTATAATCATCTCTAACATCTGTGTAATGCTTCAGTCACTTCTCCTCCTGATGAGTGGAGTGTGTGAGCTTGCTACGCCATTACCACGGAAATTAAATAACCCCAAAGCATTAAAAAAACATAAATAAATTAGATTCATCCAAAGCAGGGTAAGACATGTTTCCTTGCGCATCAGGTACATGACAAGATCACACTCCCAGAGTTGAGTTAATTTTCATACCCCCCGCCCTCTATCCGTACCCTCCCTCCATTCTCTGTCATTTCCAGTGAAAAAGGTGCCATAGCCATATGACAGTAATTAACAACTGACAGAAATATCCCCTCCCTTAACATGAGGTGGGAAATCACAAAAGCCAGAGTTATTTTCTCATTAATTTACCAGCCCTGTTCTCTTTTATATTTCGAGATGAAGACACAAGACCTGAGGTATGAGCTTAATAAGGCACCACACTGTTTGTTTCTGCTGGGTTTTGGGGGAGAAGTAGTGCTGCTGACGTACAATGTGATCTTTCAGGTTGACTCGTCTATCAGTATACACAGGACTTATACCTAGATGAGCGTCATCTACGAAAACACTACCAAGTGCATTAGCTTTCTGTCAGTTTAATTCTGTGTTTTTAACTTAAACTTTTAACAAGTCCCCCTTGCATCTATTCTGCTTCATAGTTGTTCTCAGTGTTTACTGTTTGTTTGCTTTGGTATACTGCTGTGATTTTCAGGGATCTGTGTATGTTTTATTTTAGGAGGTAATTGTGACACGTGTGGCCCTTCCATATGATAGAAATCCATTTGGCTTTGTCAGATCATAATTTCTCCAAGTAAATCTTACCTGTCACAGTACATGATCATGTGGCAAATAGCCAGATGTCTTTAATCATAAAGCCCATTCATCAAGTACTTTGAATCAGTATTTCCCTAGAAGGAAAAGCATTAATTAAAAATTGCATCCAAAGTCAAAAGTATGATTTGTAAGGTGATCTTTAATCAGTCTTGTGGTTACGGTCAAGTGGTTTTATACTGGAGGGTTGTGGTGTGTAGTATTAATTCACCCAGCCCCAGATTAGCTCTTTTGTTTGTCTGTTGTATACTGTAATGGTAAAGTCAGTTTGAGTGTATTTACCCTCCACTAAATCCCTGTAAAAAGGACAGCAAAATCAGAGCAAGATTACTCCTGCATTGTCAACATCTGTTAGTGTCCACAAGTTAATAATTTGTGGAATGTGCTACACTCTTAGGGACAGACAGATGGTTTGAAACACACAGATCCACACTCCCTCTGTCTATTTGGCTACGTTTACTCCCCTCAACTTTCCTTCTGTCTCAATCAATAATAGGATTTGACTGATATAGATTTTTGAAGTCCTCTTCTTTCACCACCCCCTATAGCACCTTAATGCAGCATTTGGATCACATATATGTTATCATCATTAAAGCCAGCCTGATGATATCTGTCTAAACCATGTAGTTAGCCTTTTCTCCCTCAACTCTCTCTTTTATTCTCTCTCTCTCTTTCTCTTTGCCATTCTGGCTGTGTCTCTCCCACTGCCGGAGAGCCAGACAAAGCCTCATCACAGCCATAACTACACACCTCCTGGACACCTCAGGGAAGCCAGAATTTCACTTTTGTTCTTTAACAAGAGGGGAAAAGGAACACAAACACCTCAGTAGAAGACAAATGTCAGCCTTAAGTGAAGGTTTTTACCCTAAAATATCCCACTGCCCCATCACCCATTTCTCTGCTCCTGAGCTGCAATGCGTTAGACTGGGGGATATATGACATTACGCCTGCATATTTAAACCCACCTAAATGTGTGGAGCAGGTGGCGCACAATGCACTCTTGTTGTTATTTGGTTCGCACAGTCAAGATGGCAGATTTCATAATGCTTTCAAATGGCACATAACAGGGAGAAGCCTCGCAGGACTGCCAAGAACAATTTTACCAGGAGCCAAAGAGAAGCAGCAGGCTGCAGCCCGTACCTTTTAAACAAAGAGAAAAAGGAAGGAGGTTGTCTCAAAATGCACAGTGTGGGATAGTAAATCACCTTTTAACTGTCGAGTTTGTTTGCTGAATTCTAATAAGCTTTTTAGTAACAGGAAATCACTAAATAAATCAGTCAAGGTGTAGTGAAACATTCAGTTAGAAATTTGAATAAATGCAGAATAAGCAAAGTCGGCTTAAAGAGCGTGAGGCCATATTTTGTTTGACAAAAGCTGTTCCTTACAAAAGGGGTTTTTGGTTTTACAAGGGGACATTGTTCAAACATATAAATGTGAGTTATCAGTGATGAATTTGATGGGAAGGGGGGAGGGGGGAGTGGGGGGGACTACCCCACATCACCATTAATGATTTATGGTGTATTTTAAAGCATGACAAAATGTTAAGTAAAAAAAAAATAACTTTGTTATTAAAAAGGCCCACAAAATTTGCCAACAAGGTGACCTTATGTTATTCACTGAGGTTGGAACAATTTTACCTGGACTTTGATGCACTTTAATTTAAAATAATGAACTAAAATTCTACAGGTGCTTCTCCAAAATCACACCATTAATAGTACAACCTATCTCTGCCCTTTGCCCCTCAAAATAAATTTAAATACAATAAGTTTTAAAAAATAAAAAAATTCCTGTACGTCTGTCTCTTGGCGAAGCCTTACCGCTCTGTGCAAGAGCTCGGCAGGGACTCGTGTCTTTTCAAATAAGCCCACAGATGTCAAGAGGACTCCCCCACCATCGCCACATTGCACACACACACGAACACACACATTCGACCCACCTCCAACACTCTTTGTAATGAAATCTAACACTTGAAAGAGGAGAAGTGGACCGACCACCTGTGCATCCAATTGTTCTGCATTCATAGACACACAGAAGAGAAACGAGATGAGAGGGAGAAAGGGTAGAGGAATCAAAGCTGCACAAGAATACACACACTTAAACACAGAAAGAAGAAAGGAATGCAAACAATTTAGGAAATTTTTAGAAGGAAAATGTTCACAGAATGTTTTCAACTCAGCTTTTGTGCACTCAGTGTGTGATTTGCACAAGAACAGGACAGCAGCTCCTTGAAATTGAAGTTGTAATGCTTTATTTAAGCCTGTCCAGTTACCATTATAATAATACATTATTTACAGTACACTGTATCTATGAACACATATGGACAAAAGTTTTTAATATACTATTAAAATATGTTGATGTATTTTTTGTAAAATGGCCTACAAAATTTAGGAATGTGCCCAGTTAAAGAAAGACAGCTACTTCAAAAATAATTCAAGTGTATTACAAGTTGTGTAGTTGCTGAGATTTGGAAACTTAGTATCATCCTAAGTAGAAGATCACCGAGGCAAAAGACAAGTGCGATCAGACTATCAGACAAGTTTAAAACAAAGTAAAGCAGGATGAAGGGAGCAACTTTTGGACAACTAGAGTTTCTGGTGCAGCTTTGGGCCGTATACTTACTGTACTATGCTGCCCATAGATTTCCTTTGCGATAACATGTTCTTACTGACAGTTCAGGTGTACTACCTCCAAGTCGAATTCAGCTGTTGATGTGTTTATAATGTAATTGCCTGGCTCACTGTTGGAACTTGGAGTAGAAGGCCATTGTTTTTTGTTTTAACACCCCAAAACAGATCTCAACAGTTGACTTGGTGGTTACAATGTTATTATAACTAACAGATGATTAGGCCCAATTGCACTGAACAATAGATTTTAAATTAAGGAAAGAAATTAGGTTTAAGTAGGAAGAAAGACAGTGGAGAGTTGCATTCATGATGCACACACCTTGTAAACACAGACAAGGTACATATGCTTATGCACAAGATGGGAACAATGGTTTTCTTTCAAACAAAGCTATAAAGAGACAGACAGTGCATATAGAAAGATGCCAGTAAGCACACATGCACATACAAACACACAAAGCAACACACTTGTAATCACACACCCACACAAATGCACCTACACACTCACTCTCCCTGTTTCCCACACACGCAAACAAGAAAGGAAGAGCAACTACTTAGAAATGAGCCCTGACATTGCTGGTCACAGTCAGAGGCCTTGATCAGGATTTGCTCACAGGACCTCCTACTCAGCGCACACACACAAACACACACAAGATCCTGGGGGGTAAAAAGCTGAGGGCCATGTTGGAGGAAAAGGGGGAATCCAGCAACATCTGCAGTCTCCGTTGTTGATAGCATTGCTGCCAGCTTGGAGTCGGATCACAGGGCTGGTGATGCTGCAGTCCAGGCTCTACCTCTTGGCCAACCTTCCTCCTCCTCAGATCCTTACTTCCAAACCTCCTAGCTACCACCTGTTAGTTAATTTGCAGCGACAAAAAGGACACAGTGACACTCTGAAGTCAAACTTCCTCTTTGTCAGCATCTTTTCTCTTCATTTCTCTGTGTCGATCCAGGTCTCGGAGAGTCGGTACACGCGCGACATGGTGTTTCCAGACTTGGAAAGGTTCAGGGCAACGTTTTTCCCTGTCTACCCCCTGAGTTGAAGCTTTGATGTGAGAATACTGGAGTCACAAATCCTTGTCCATTTACCATCAGAGAACATCCCTGAACTCAGAACTTGGCACACCACCACATGGCTAATGATTCAAGATACTTTAATTAGGCCAAAATGTGTCCAAAGATGCAGTTGCGCCCCCAGACTTCCAGTACTTCCCATGCTAAAGAGATAAATAGACAAAATTTCTATGTAGCAGAGATTTTAGAGGAGTATCTTCTATCGTTTCATGTCTTTCAGCATTTGGTAATTCCTTGCTTTAGGGTCTCTTGTGGGTGTGGCTCGCATGTCTGGAAAAATCCTTTTGGACCTCATGCATAACAGTGGCTCAGCTGATGATTTCATGTTTTGGTGAAAAACCAAAAGCACGTATTCTGTTTAATTTCAAGATATTTATATAAACACAGCAAAAACATAGCAAAGCAAGGATATCCTGAAGATGTGCCCCTTTCTTCAAACAACACTTCATTTCTACAGCATCCAATGCAGACTAACACTAATTTATCCCTTTTACTTTATATGTTTGTCAATTTTTGGAAGAAAGATGGTGGTTGTTCAGTAACAGCCAATTACTTCCTCTAAAATTGTACACTTAACGTGTTTCCCAAGGGGTTTTAATGTAAATAACAAAAAAATTATCCAACCTTTACTTACACAGTTAAATCATGTTGATTTAATTTTAATAACCAAAAGTAAACTCAGAACATAACACTCTGAAGGGCGTAAGGCTTCTTAAAGTGCAGACAGATTTACAGTAATTAGATTTTCAAAGTAGGTTATACAGTTAAAAAATAGGAGAAAACAAAGAGTTATCATGAACCAGAGTTTTCCAGGCTGCCTTAAGAGCTTTGAATACTTCCTGAGACAGCTGTATTTTATAGGAATTAACAGTGGTAGCATCACAAATCTAGTGACTATTCCATTTAACATTTTAATCCTGCAACAGGCCATTTCTGGGATCACTCAAATAACTGACTTGTCACTGCAGTTGTTGAGGCTGACCTGAGAGACTGAGGCAATTAAAGCCAAAGTTTAGACAAAAGCTCCATCACAGGAACAACAAACCCGAGGTTCCCTTCTTCTCGCAACAATGATAAAGTTTGCAAAGTTATTTCTAAGTTACAATCTTACATCCATGTGGATTTCCAGCAATAGATAGCACACTTTTTTGTGTCAACATTGATTTTTCTCTCCCCCACCACCCCACTCTTCTTTTAATAGAGGAGTGGATGCTTCAAAGCGCCCTGTTCGCCCAAAGCAAGCTTGGAATTTTGGCCTTTCAAAGCACCATTGCTTCTTTGTAGCTATGATCCCCTGTCTGATAGGCTAAGGGCGAAGGAGAGACGAAAACATCTGAAGGTACCAAAGGTAGCACATGAAATCCTCCCCCATGTAGGTGTGTGAAGTTCTGATAGTTGCGTCCGACGTGGAATCAATACGATACCCCCCTTAAGCCTGAAGAGTTTGTTTGTACAGCCAAAGACAAGGTATTTCCAGACCTTAAATCAAAGGCCTCTTCTTTACAGATTCGGTGCCAGACAACTTTCTCCAAGCCAGGCCAAACAACAGCGCAACAACTTCTGAAAGTGTTCACAGAAGTCTCAAGTTGTTGTTGTATCCAGTCTTCTGCTGTCTGCTCAATTACAAGTTGTTTCTTTCTGTGTGTCTGGCTGTCGCCCTCCCTGTCTATCTCTCACTGTCTCACTCTCCTCTCAGACTACTGTGAGGTGTTAAAAAGGAACCAACGGGGGATCTGTGCTCCATTATGCAGGTCTGTTCCTGTGCTGTCTGTTGCCGCCTCTTCACACCTCATATTGCATTTTTGCCCGTTGAGACACACACACACACACAGTCTTAGACACACACATAACCACACTAACGCAGAGGGAATTGAACTTTGGCTTCCTCTGTGTATCTTGTGCCAGGTGTAAGGCTAAGAGGTGCCTAACTTCTTCTCCGCCCCCTTAGGCCATACAGGCATGTTCGAAAAGAAAAGGAAAGTGGTTGTGTGATCCAGGCATCCATTACATGCTGTGTGGGCGATGCTGCTGCTTGTTTTTTGTTCATCTCTGGCCCACTTTTGCAAAAATGGATGGCATCTAACTACTAGAGTAAAGGTGCTGCATGTAGCCTGGCATTTGTAATGGGCAGTATGTCATTATCAGATTAAATGGGATACTTTAGCACCATTGCAGGAATGAGAGCAAGGCGGAAGCGACTGATGATGTTACTGGTAGTGTTTCACATAAGTCAGACATTAAACTTAATTGTTTTTTTCATCAACCTTTTGCTAAGATTCTGAGTTACAACCTTTTTGAGCCATGATGGTTCATGTTTGACCCCTTAAACACTTAATTTTGCCAACCCAGAACAGACAAGGTTATAGTATATAATGTCCATACCTGGCCCAAGCCCGATGCATGACTTTTTCACCTTATCATTAAACGAAGCAGACATTTGAGTGCTCCAGCTTTCTAGCCTAAAGTTTGGTCTACTTGACCCCAACCGTCAAGTACCGATGGGTCCCCTCGAACAAAAGTGGTTTAATTTTTATCAGATGTCATTTTTCATTTTACATTTTCAAAGAATAAACAGCATACACACATGAATGCTACCAAAACAGAGGACATAAACATGTCCAAATATGACTTCAGCAACTACAAATTAATATCATATCCTACACATCCTATACACAAAGTAAAGCAAAGTATTTCCCCAAGCTTAAAAGCGTCTTGTCCACCAAATCTAAACAGTTAAGTTGGTTCCCTTTTTGTGCAATAAAGTGTAGCGCCTATTCTTCATTTTGGCAAACCTGTCAATAACTTGACTCTCACTCAGTTTACAAAATTTTTCCTGCTCAACTGATAAGACAGCAAGATGGTGAACCCTGTCTTGGCCCATTGTGCACCTCAGCCAAGTGTGGAGTCGTCTCAGTGCGCTGAATGACCGTTCACAGCTACACACAGACCTGCAAGTCCGTTAGCTATAGCTCATTTGTCAACATTTGTCTTACCTCCCTCAAACTCATCTCTCCTTTCTGCTTCCCTCTCTTTACCTCGAAAAAACTAAAATTTTCTGATATCCATCTACAGGAGGAATTAGTCATTGTTCAGATAGTATAGCTAGCACCATGGAAACTTTACTTTCACAGCGTTTTCATACATTATCTTACCTGCTCGTCACGCGACGTACGCTGATTGGCATTTGAAATGTGCGCGCGGTCGCTATATACGGGCACGCCACATGGGAACAGTTTCCACGTGCAGCTGCAGCACATTTTTGTTTTTATTGTGTTTCTTTTATGTGCGTCAATTGGTTTATTGACTGTCTTGCCTTTAGTTTCTCTGAAGAAGGGTCAAATAAAACCCCTTACAAATATGGGAATGTATTTACTGGGGCACAGCTGATTTACACTGGGGCACGTGCCCCAGTACAAGTGGTCTAGCGACGCCGATGCCCATCAGGCTCGCTTTCAGGTATCCACATTCTACTTTTATGTAGTAGGATAAAATTTGATTCCTTAAGTACATTTTTCTGGAAAAAGTTTTTGGATTAAATTTCAAATTTATATGAAGGGTATACTGTAGTTGTGTTACTTGAAATGCAGGTATTTTGTTCCTGTCAAAGTACACAAAAAGTAGTCAAATCCTGCTCTGCACAAAAGAAGCTGGTTTTCTGTCATCTGCCTTCCTTATTCAAAGCCTGACTTCACTGGACATCTTTCTGCTGCACACCTTCCTAACAGGTGTGTATGTGATTGGGTACAATTTAGTTTTGAGCTTTACTTGACACTAAAAACTTTCTGCTGAAACCCAGGAAAACTACATTTTTTTCTCTTAAATGTAGCTTGGTAAAACAGTGTGGCTACTGACATACGGTGTGGAATGTATTGTACATGGTTGGATCTCTTTTTATAACTTCAGTATCAGATCATACTGGGGGATTCACTGTAGTTTTACACTGATTGCGAGTGCTCTTAAAGTACAGTATCTCCAGTTCTCCTCAAGCTGCGCTGCCAGGATATGAAGGTCGGCATTGACCACCCTGCCCACATCCAGACCTACTTGTACGACTCAACAGGAGTTGCTGTACTTATGTGCCTGATACCCCCCCTCCCCAATCACTTGTATGAATAATATATGGTGCCCCCACTACCTATTTCTGAGTGTACATGGGGGGTCGTACAGGCCAAGCTCACACACACAGTCGGTGCAGGAATCAGCAAGTGAGCTCGGCCTCCGAGGCCTGACCCTGCACACTTTTGGCACACACACACATGCACAACCATGAACACACACACACACAAGCACTGACAACTACTGTACACCCATTGACATTCATGAAAACACATTCACACTAAATAGAAACACAGACAAGCACATGCCCAGTGGAGACACATCACACACTTGCAGAGACACGTAAAAACGCATACACACTGACAAACAAAGCCCACACACATCCACTGTGTACCTTGGAGGCAAGGTTGGGGGTTGAAGTGAGCACTGCTGGCAATAAGGTGAGCAGCTGTGCAGTGCCGTGGATGAAAGACGAGCATCAGGAGGCCTGCACTGTGTGTTTCTGTGTCTGTGTGTGTGTTAGTGAGGAACATTTTGGGGTGTTTAAAGTGAATCTGTGCAAGTTGGTGTCTTTTACAAGGGAGAGCAAAGATGTGTGTGGTAGTGTTAGTGATGTGGGTAATGATTGTAGGAATTCTTCATAGAGTCCTGATTGTAATTTGGTTTTGTATTTACTAAAGGAACCTGATTTCTCTGTGTGTATGTGCACTTGGCATTACTTACATTGTGGGGACTCAGCCTTTCCTGTGGGTGCCAGATGTTGGCCGCTGCCATGTAAATCAATGAATTTTAAGCTGATGATTTGGTTCAAGGTTAAGGTGAGGTTAGGGTTGTGGTAATGGTTCAAGAGTCCAACACCTGTGTTGCTTCTTTTCTTTGCATGTTTTTCTTCATCTTTTGATCAGTTTCCATTTGTCTATGTACAGTTCATGTGCTTTGCATATGGTGTGTCTGTTTGTGGTGCAGGGTTGGGGGTGCTGCGCCGTGCCTGGAGCTGTTCCCGCCTTCCAAGCAACCTGATTCCTTTTGGAAAGGGAAGTGGAGTGTATACAAGTGAGATGATCAAATAAAGCTGATGGCTTTGTCTCCTCTGTCTGAAACATGAATATTAAGCACATTAGGATCGTGGGAGGAAGTAAATATGTCACACCCATAATCCCCAGTGATCTGCTGGTCAGTTTAGGTTTGTGTTACTGAAGAGGTTAATCCAACATGTGAGGTGTTTAGGTAACACTCTCATCTAGAGTGACTCGATTACTCTAACAGCAAAATAAAGCCCCACCCCCACTGATCTTCCAGCCAATGATGACGTCTCCCTGAGCGCCAATCAGAAACAAAAATGTCAGTTTGTGCTGATGTGTTATTGTAGTGATACTCTATGACCAATAATTTAATAAAAAAAAGTCAGAAGTGTTCAATTAAAAGTATAAAGAAAACTCGGGGGATAAATTAACAAACTAATGAATGTATAAATTTGTTGATGAATGAGTGAATGTATAACTGAAGTAGCCTTAAGACATTTTTAACATCACAGCCCTTAAAATCAGCATTTAGGTTTTATGCCTCTGCATGCATTTCCATTTGTGATTGTATTTTTTCTCTGTGCTTCTTTGTTATGATTTTCTGGCTTTGCATCCATGTGAATTGCAAATGCACAGATGGGTCAGTGTTGTAGGTGTGAAGTGCAGAGACGGAGAGAGAAAGGTGAGGGCAAGAAGGAGGGCCACATGTTGGTGTGCGGCGCTCATTAGCATTAACATCCACATTTCCTTCCTGCCTTTAACTGCTTTGAATCACTTCTTCCCTCTATAATTAGAGACTCAAAACAAGAGATCAAGAAAGTGAAAGAGAGAAATAAAAGTATATAGCTGGTACGGGCTTTTGATGGCAGCACAGTGCTATTGATAGGCAATGGTTTACTAATATTATATGATATTGAGATAAGTCAAATAGAGAGTAAAATATGCTGACACATGTTCTGAGTGATTCTTCTTGTTTATCATTTGGCACTGAAGAGATGAAAACAGATTAGCTGGCTTTAAAGAGAGGAAAGGAACTTCCCTCATATCAGCTGGTGAATATCTTGGTCTTAATAGTGAATCTCACTGCCAATGCATTGATCAGATTCTTTCCCAGAAACAAAGCAGACACTCACTCCTGAGTGTCTGCTTCCTCTCTGTGTCTATTTTCTCCCATTCTGAGTCATTCCTGGCTGGTAGGTTCGCCACACAGCAAGACGACCTGTGCAACACCTTTCCCAGGCCAGATGGCGGTGTCGAAGGCGACAGGAGCAGCAGAAATCTGCCAGAGCAATCTGCTGCGAGCAGGTGTTGGCTAATTGTCTCAGAGAGCTGAGGCAGTGGCAGGCACGTGCCAGCGCTACCTGAGTGGAAACAAATATCTTCATTTACCCCAGCTTTGTCGAGGGAGTGTGCTTCCAAGCTCTGAGACATAATAGGGCGAGCCCAGAACAAGAGGAGGGCGGTGGGCTGGAGCAAGTGAACAAGTGTACCTTTGTCAAACAGCAGGAGCCACAATGACACTCATAGCTACTGGTCGCAGAACAGTCTTGTCAGTTGTAATCATGCATAAGTAGATACAGAAGGGAGAAAACCGGCAGAGGGTAAAGGGAGTTGTACATGAGCAAGGTCCAATATTGAATCAAGCCTGTGTATTTTTCATGTAAAACGTCAAAATGATGCAATCCTTTCATTGAGAGGACAATCAGAGTTGTTGCATTTAAGAAAATGTTTGAAATTAAAGCAGCCTTTTCTGTATTACCTATATTTTACTCTAATTAGTGTGTAGTGTCATAAATATAAACCTAATGCAGCATTGAGTTGAAAACTTGTGAAGTGAGACTTATGGAATTTGGTCTTCAAGCCTTTATTAATTTGTTTTCATATTTAAAAGCTGTACTTTATGTTGCACATCAACATCTAAGATGCCATTGTTTTAAGCCAGTCCAAATCTTCCCTTGTTAAACCCGAGAAGCTCTCAGCCGCAGTTCACACATGGGCAAGGAGAACAAATTCCACATGCGCTCTGTTTTATTCAGGTATCGGCTCGCTGCTTCATAGACTCTGACATTCCCATTGTGTATTAAGCAAGGAGGGGCTGTGGAAAGGATGTTCAGCCTGACAACAGAGTTTCTTCTCCTTGTCAAGAGATCTTTTAAATGGAGCCGTCCGACCATAGAAGGGGAAGCAAAGTGCCTCTAATTTAACTGCTTCTCTTTTCACAGACTTTCCAGAACAAGTTGTTATTGTGCTACAGATTTGTGATATGTAAGGAATTATACTGTTCCCACAGACTCCTATCTCTGTTTTTATTATTTTTTCAATTATTATTATTTTTATTTTTATTTATCCAAAGAAAGACTTTTCAAACCTGAACCAATCAACCTATACTGTTAAATAACTATTTAACATTTTCTCTTTCTGGTGTAGATGATGTAAGGTTGTGACAAAATGTCTTCACAGTATCTGCAAACATGTTTGCTCTGACTTCTCCACCAAGAGCTGCCTGAAACTGTACCAGAATACAGAGTAGTCTGCACTGAGCAACAGTTTACTGCCACTTCTACAACGAAAAACCCATTAGAAAAACGAGGTTCACAACACTTCAAATGGAGGAAATTACAGTGAAGTAGAAGCAGAAGATGTTGGTTGAGGCAAAGCGTATACAAAGTAAAAGATAAGACAAAAGTAATTTACTGAGCTTTTACTAAATCCCACCAGGAGTTCTTTGGACATCACAATTTGATGGTATGTAGTGGTGAAAGAACATCAGTGAGTGGAAATTTCTTTTGAGCTATGGGACTACTGCTGCCCGTTGCACCAGTCCAGATGCACCCTACAGAGCGCTCCCCACTATGGGAGAAGAGAGATCGGCTCTATTTTTAAATCTCAAATAGCAGTTGAGTCCTTAAAAGCTTCCCACGATACCGATTGATCCCCTGACCTGACACTCCTCAGGCTTTCCCCAGGTCCATTAAGAGCTGTGTCACCAGAGGAGTTATGGCATTACCATGTGTGGCCTCTGTTGCTTCTAAAGCAGGAAGTGCCCAGTCTGGTTTAAGTGTGCTGTTTCCCCAGAAGCCCCTGTTGAGATCTGACTTTAGCCCTGCTTCCTTCCGTTCACAGCTCGTAGGCTAAACAGCTTGGTTCAAACCTTTACAACCTCTGTGCTTTCAGACTCTCCAGCTCTGTGTCCTGCTTCTTTTGGCCTTAAACATATTCCAGGGATTTGGGGAAACCCTCTCTCCCATCCACTCATTTACAAGTGTTTTTCTCATTTTCTTTACAAGGAGACCATAAAATACAGTGTTGATCCAGTTATTTTACACAATTTTTTTATATGACAGGTTTTACTGTGCATTATGTTGTAGCTCATTCCTCAGCTCCATACAACAGCTAGCCGGTGTGTAATTACAGCTTGTAGCGAGCAGCCAGACGGAGCGATACGGGAATGAGAATTTGCAGGAGCGTTTGATTTATGAAGCCTTGCCTCTTTGTATCTGGAGTTGCAATCTTGCTGTTCACCTTAGATCCATGGTACGACACCCAGATGTGGTCTTAATGAGTCAGATATTAGATGCCCAGAATCATGGTTTGCACCGAGTTTGACTGGAACAAGACCGAAAGAGGATTCTTCTTGTGTTTCACTCTTTTTCTTCTCTGTCCTCCTCTCATACACTCCCATTCTGAGGACCATGCTGAATTTGTGCCCAAAATGTGGTCATATCAACTGCAGCAGTTTAAATTCCTGACCCAGAAGAAAGAGAAAAATGTATAAAACAAACAACCCATGCAGAAAAAACCCTTAAAGAGATGCTAACTCACATGAGACTGAATACTTGAGGTGACCTCTGGCTTAGTGAAACATGGTGGTGGAATTTTTACTTGTCAGATCATAAGTAAATCAGAAGAAGGGTAAGGACACAGACAGCTACTGCAGTTATTAATAGTAGTCCCACGTAAACAGATGATATTGAACATCTCAATCTAACAATTTAATAATCCCTGACACAGGATGAGTAGATGACATATATCTTTTCTGGAAAATGTGCTGCTTATATTTGCATGGTTCTCCATGCAAATATAAAACAAAGAGTGTTTTCAGTCATGCTGTCTTCTCTGATGATCACTTTGGGGAATATCAAGTGATCAGAGCTGATAACAGGTTGACATGGATCAACTCAGCTATCGGACTGACTGATGCACAGACTTGCAGACTGCAGCAATACAGACCTACTCAGTTTTATTAAACAGTATAATTAGGCCTAAGGAGTCCAGTGGACCCATGAAACCCCCACTCACAGGGAACCTGTGGAGTCTGAAGCAGACAAATGAATTTGCTGAGTCCTAACTCTGTCTGTATAGCTGTAGAGTGAGTAGCATTGGTCTTTGGGTCACATAGTGCCAGTTACAAGAAGTGTGTGAAACTGAAAAATGCAGATGAAACAGTTTTTGTGTTGACCCACTTTAAAAATTTAGATTATAACATCCCTTAACTGTATATTATCACAGTGTTGTAGTTGTGGTTCATCTAGTTTGGTGCATTATGCAGTACTGATGTTTGTTATGTTTTTATGCTTAAGTTGGTCAAAAATTAGAAAATCCAGCAGACCTCCTGGTTTATATCCTCAGGCAGATTTCTCAGTTTAATACAATTTACATTTTTTAATATGTTTCTTTTCATAATTGCAGTATGATGACGATGCCATAAGCTCGCTGGACGGCACAGCTGTGTGTGCCAGCGCGCTCAGCTGGAGATGAATCGTGTGTTTAACTGTTTGTCCTCACAGTACCTTCGCCGCATCGAAGCAAGTCAAGTGAATCAATCCAATATGGTGTCATCTGCCCCGCGCTCGGCACAGGTGCTGCACAGAAAATGCAACGGAGTTTACAAATCTGCTTGTACTGTATGTAGGGAATTTTGGGGTTCTTTGTTATTGACAAAAGTGATCAATCATTAAAATCCCTGTATATTTTGTTGTTAGTTAAACAGGATGTGAAGGAAGGAGCAAGGAGCAAATAAGAGCGTCTTCTGGGGTGTGCATTTGTGTTGAGTTTTGAGATTTAGGCTAAAAAGAAATGAAGTAGAGTAGCTTTAAGTGTAGTGAGTCATAGTGGTGCAGTATATTATGAAATAAGACAGTACTCTAGAAAATAAATTGGACGACGTGGTAGAAGTGGATGAACAGTAGCCACTGCATTATGCTTATTGCATTATGCTCCATTTAGCTTACAATGACACAAAGAAAGCACATGGTAACAATACTGTATGGTACTGAGGTACAAATTTGCAAGTACATATACAGTAATATATATAAAATAATTTGACTAACAGTCAAAGTGTAAAAAACATTTTCAGTTGTTCTGTAAATGAAGTATTGTGCAGTGTTGTCTACTGGAATTAACTCAACTTGCAGTGTTGTCTACTGGAATTAACTCAGTGTTCAAGAGGGAATGACTCATTGTCTAATGTTCACGAGCTTAGTCGGAATTCACAAAATCTTCCTATAAGCAATCATTTAATTACAAAGTTACATTTTATTACAGAACCTTAGTTTTTTTCATTGCCTCTAATTTTTGCTCAAATTTTAGAAATGGCACTGACATAATAAACTTGTCGTGCTGCGCAAGCTCATATGTTTAAAATATGTTTTGTGGGCTAAATCTATATGTGTTAATGATTAGAATCATATTATTTATGAGTTACATGTTTCATTAAACAGTAAATTAGCAGAGCTTAATGGGCTATGGTGGACAGTCCCTCCTTGCTTTTGCCTGCAGCGCTTTGCCTTAATCTATGCATGTGGTTACTATTGGCAGCGGCCACACACTTTCTGGTCACTACCCATTGAAGAGTAGTGGCATCATGGCCACCATCCTGCTCAGCAGCCCCTGCTGATGAATTTTTATCTGGTAATTGGTGATGCGTCATCATCATCATTTGCTCTTGTGAAAACAGAGATTAAAATGTATTTGTCACCCATAAAATGTATTCATGTCGCTCACTTTGCCCTTTGAGTCAGCCCTGTTTTACGAATCACTTGTGGCCACAAGACCTTAACAGACCCCGAGTTTGACATCAAACACAGCCTTCGGCCTGACCTTTGGTCATCTCCCAAAGGCACATTTTACCAGGCAGATTATTTAAAATCTGCACTTCATAAATAGATAATGTTATCTCTGCTACAAAATGCTCTGTGCCAAGGCTAATTACAGGTGATACAAGTGGTAGAGCAGAGAGGGAGTTGAACTTTAGTTTTCCAGGCTGTAAAATGTTTGTGTGACCTTTTTGGCTGAGGATGGATGAGCTCTGACTTCATGATTAGAGAGCACAGATGAAAATTGCCTCTGACTTGTTTAGATGCAGGTGAAAAACCTCAAATGCTACACTTGCACGTGTTCGTTGAATGGGCAGAAAGCTCTAGAAGTAATTTGGTGATCATCACTAACTTAGATAATGAAGTTTCCTCTGCACGTCTTATAAACTTTATAGACCATCTTGACTGTTGAATGCTTGATTTCAAATTGTGAATAAATCTACAGTACACAACGTAGACCCAGCAGTTGTCTTATTGTTCTTTACCATAACCTATCCTGACACATCAAACTCACTTCTTTGTCTTGTCTCACTTTGTCTTGAGAGGGGAACTATTCTGGCTGTAGGTTGGCATCCAGAAAGTTCTCATGCCTCATTAAAGAATTATTACAACTTTCCAAAATGTTTTAAATTCTCTCCAAATATCAGGTTTTAACATTTGGAAAATGCCACTTTTTATTTTTAGAGGAGGAAAATTAGCCTTCTTTTAATTACTGAAAGTCATCCCATAGGCTTGGCTTTATTCTCTACTTCCTTGGTACACATTCCTTTTGGGAAAATACCTGTTCTGGGTGTACTAACTTACTGGATCTTTACTGCATCATTTGTCCAAAACTCAGCTCTCATTATCTCTGTATTTAGTCTTGCAAATAGTAAATAATAAAGTCTAGCGAGCATTGTTTTGTCACAGTACCTACCTTTATATTTTCTTCTCCCTTAAACTAGCTTATTAACAGTGCCTTAAAAAGCCATGAGATGTTTCTGCTCAGTGTACAGTGCTGGTTAACCAACAGTTCAACAGTCCACCCCTACTCCAGTTGACTCCCACTATCCCCTGAACATACAGTAACTCTCTGCACTTCCTTCCACAGCCATTTCCTTCCCTGGCCTCTTAAGAGCGACATGGTGATTATACAATACCTCACAGTTGGCTGGAAGCTGCTGCGCTTTGTGTGACTTAAGGGGGAAGGATGGAATAGAGTCAAACAGTCATTTCACTCTCCGCTGACTCTTTGGCCCTCAGATGAAATGTGCTCCCTCAGTAGAGTCGGCTGCTTTCTTTGCCAGTCCACTTTCTCTACATTGCTTACACTCCGCAAAAAGTTCTACAGTATGGCGCCTCTTTGTTTAGGATAATGAAAGAAATGTAGAAACTGGGATGTCTACAAGCAGGCCTAGTTCTAATTATATGCTTCAATCTGGACTTTCCTACAAGTGTCCTAAAAGATGTTAAAATTGCTTGTTTATATCCTGACCTAGGAAACTTTGTTTAGTAACGGGGTATAGAAACCATTCTCCTCTCTGCAGCAGAGCTACAAATACACACATTTCAAAGATTTCTGCAGCTCTTGTTTAGGACAACTGCAAATTAAAGCTGCACCTGAGTTACCTCACCTGACACTGCCTCTCCCATAAAAATGACTTGCTATTGATTTGTAATGGTCTTTTCTGTATGAGAGCCATTTTAAACAGGAGCCCTGTTCCCCGACTGCTTCACCCATTGACCCTGTAGGGCTGTGGGGAATTCGCACGACTCAGTTGTTTAGGCAAAGGTGAAATGTTTATTCCTATTAGCCAGCTTCCACACAAGATACAGTATTGACTCAGAAGAACATCTGATGGGCTATCACAAATTACAGCTGCTGTGTCTATGTGGCTGTGCACCAATGCTGCAGAGGCATCAGCAAGCAGTGCGGGGGACATGCAAACACAACCTAGGAAGAAAAAAAATCAATGCAGTCTAGTCAGATGTTAGGTAAGTTGTCCCCGACGTTTGCTTTAGGGACAGCCACAGTTGTTTAATAAGACCCCGAGCATCTCCAATCAATGAAAGCCGTCCATTTCCCTGTTTTGAAATCAATGAGGCTGCTTGATGCAACACTGCTGACTTCTTGAGAGGTGTCTTCATCTCTGGACCACACAATTGTTGCACTTTACTGGGATTTTGAGGTATTGGAATAAACGCAGCACTAAAGCAACTCAGAATGGGTCAAGGATGTGTTTTATTACTGTAGCAAAGTATGCACATATAAAGAATTAGACTGTTAAGTAAAGTGTGGATATCTTTCTAAGGCAGTATGAACTATTGAAGGACAAGTATCAGTAAAATATGTAGAGAGATATATGTGCATGTGTTGTGGTAATGGATGGAAACAGCAAGATCAAGTGTATTTTAAAGGCAGTGCAAAGTGTGTGTTTGCACATCTTTGACACATAGCTTTCACTGTTCTGGATGTCATGAAATCTGCCGTTTACTCTATTTTAATTTGTCCCTGGTTCCTCATCCACCCACCCCTTCCAACTCCCCTGTCATATTGATGTGCGCCCTCCTGTCGAGTTCCTTGCACTACCAGGTATGACTAGCTACTCTCTTGCTCCTGCGACTCTTTTGTCATTTATCTTCAGCTGCTATGCTGGCTGACTGACTGCACAGCACGACAGTGTGTGGTGACAATAATTTGCACTGATCGGACCCCTCTGCCTACCCTGCTGTTACAAATGGCAATCGATTATCATGCAGTAGTGCTATTGACTGTCCAACACTTGTATGTGTTTTTGTGTGTGTGTGGGGGTTCTAGGTTTGTGCCTGTACTTGCATACATTTCATGGACGCAGAAACATAGTATTTAAAAAACATTATATTTAAAAAATGGCTTTTGAGTTATTTAGATTGAAACCTTATTTGACCTTTGGTGTATTGTCAGTTCAGGTTTTGTAATGTGATGTGCCAGTGCCACACCGAAGGAATTGTTGGAATTCTGCTTAATTTATCTGTAACGGGAGAGAAAGGACAACAGCATATCAGAGTTGATCAAAAACAAATGCAAACTCTTCCCCAATGTCCACTGTAACTTAGCTCACAGTCCCCTCTGTAATCAGGTGCCTTTTGATTAGAGAGACCTTGAAAAATGCACAAGTTGTAGAAGCATTTGTCTGACAAATGTTAATGGTCTCTCTTCAGAGTTCCTAATGGAAACCCATCCACAGCAAAATTTCAGATAGTTTGTAAATTTTACCTCTCTCAAGTTTCTTGTTGAAAGTTCAAAGAACTCTGGGATAGTTCTCCTCCTTAATAAGGAGTAGAAAACCAGGCTCAAACATCTCCCATTGGCAAACCAGCAATAAAATGCCATAAGATTGATTAAAACTGTAGTTTGTAGTCAGATGTAACTGTTACATATGCAGGTATAGTCAATGTAGGACTCAATGAAAGCTTAAAATCAGCCAAAGAATCAGATGATCCAGTTTTTTCTTGAGTGTGTTGCTTCCTTGTCTTTGGGGTGGGATCACAGGACCCTGCACAACTACACTACATGGTGTATATTTTCGCTGTATCTATCTACTTCACCGTCAGTGCAGCTTGAACATTGGTGTCTCACAAATAGAGTGTGTATAATATTGATGACTGGGATATGTGCTGTTTAATCAGCGCTATCGACCCGCTCAGCACCGTTGCCTTGTGCAGCCGGGGTGGAGGAGCGCTTAAAACAAGAGGGAGCATTTGATTCCCCTGTCAGAGCTACATTAACGGCGCCCGAGCCCTCCTCCCTCAGTGCTCCTCTCTCCACCTCTCCTGTAACTGAATTGTGCTTTCACTCAATCAATACTTGCAGCAATTGCTCAAATTAAAAGGAAAAAATAGGTTTGCTGAATCCTCACCCGGTGGTTTCCTGTGGACTCCTGGCGGCTGCTGTGGATCGCAGAGCACTTACAGGAAGTGGGGGGGAAAGGTGTTTGAAGGGCTGATTGATGGGCTGCCTCAGCACGGTGCTCACCCACTCAGACTCCACCAGACTGCCAACTCCGTCTTTGTGCAAGACTCTCCTGATCCACAGCTCTTCCATCTGTGGAAACATACAGCAGCTCCTCATTTACACAGTGTCTATTTGAATATCGGCCATTTTCTGAGGTGTACATTGTCTGTCATTCAACATCTGTCTGTAACATGAAGCCTTTATATTGACTTTCATAGTGGGCCCACATTGTCATTGTTCCCCTGTATCTGCAGGTTTTCAGGCAACAGTACATGTTTCAAGATGTCAGTGTTTGGCTATAGATGATTTGAGGGATACATTTTCTCTTTCCACTTTTTTTTTTTTTTACCCAGTCTGTTACTTGGTAATCACTCAGCAAATACCTTCTGAAGTTAGAGGAAGTTCAAAGCGGGTGTCAGTGAGTCTGTGGAAGACAACCCCTTTCCGTTCTAGTCGTTTTACGTAATTGGCGCAGTCTACCTTTGGGGCTGAGCTGAAGGAGCACAGCCTTTATTAGTAGAATCACAGGCAGGTTTGGCTTACCAACAGTAATGTGTTCCAGGCACTACAAACACATTTATGTACATACACGTGTGCACACGGTGCATCAAACAGATGGTGTCAAATCACCGGTGGGTAGGTGTTTGGCTCAGGAATGCAATTACTGTGATATGAAGAGAACTGCATACATAAAAAACACATTTGGTGCACTAAGGTGAGCTGGTTTACTTTGCTGTAGGTCTTACAAGGTGGAACAGACAGCTCTGTTTTCCTGCACTACTTATGTAGCAGGAGTTACACAAGGAGCAAATGTCTACATGTAACTGGATCAGGTGTTTACAGCATAATGTTACAGCATGGACAAAACAGCTTTTGAGCTCCGTAGCGGACAATAGATTGTGTCTTAGTTGAAATCGGAAAAGTGAGTGTTTGCAATTTAGCAAAGCTTGGCAGGGTTGTATCAATTTTGGGGTATAATTTATCTTCATTGGAGCTTGCAGGGCCTAGAAACTCATTTAAAAAATGAGTCTCATACTGCTCTCGCTTGCATCACCGGATCAAAACATATTTTATGTTTCTCTGCTGTTACTTGGTAACAATACAAGTAAAAGCCTATTAAATATTTTGTATTTTTTCATTACTTTTAGCAATATTAACCCCTTACTTTGTATGTGTGTGATCAAAGTCTTGGTTTAGTTTTTCCTCTGCTTGTATCACTTAAAAATTCTGAAAAGGACTTTATACCAAAATGCAAGAGCAGATTTGTCAGTTTGTAAAGACAAGCTACCACAGAAAGACCAAGATGTTTAGCGTCATCCTCAGTTCCTTAAATGTATGTATTTATTTATTTATTGTAGGAAACTAACTTTCAGAGAATATTTTTAGCAAGTGAACAACACTTAAAGAGGAAAAGGCACTTAAGGATTTTCCAGTTACTTTTTTCACTTGAGCAGATTCTCTTGCTAGTGATAGGCAGCCACACACTCCAACTTACATGGCTAGTATATGTGTCTTCTCTCAACCCTGTAACGATGCTCACTCTCAGCCCTGCAGCCCAGCATCTGGAGGTAAAGGAGCATCTCAAGTCAAAAGGCCTATTTTCTAAACCTCGTAAATTGTATGTAACTTGATTACAATGGGATGATTATACCTTATTAGCAATGATATTGTGGTGTCTTCTTACTGGGCCTCATTATATAGACTCACATCTGTGACTGAACATTAGCACTTCCTTTCTTCCAGTGTTCATGTGTGACCTGCCAGCCATTACTTCAGCTGGAGACAGAGGTGGGGGCTGATCAAATCTTTTGTAGCCAGTTACATTCACAGTCTCAGTGATTTGACTTTAAACCCTGCTTATGTTTTATGCATTTCTTTGAATCTGACCTGTTCACAGTGAACAGATAGTCCTAAAATAAGGATAAAAGTTTCAGTTAGAAATATTATAATTATTTTTAAGTAACTAGAAAGATAAAAACAGATTTGTGGAATTAAGGTGAGGGGATATTTTGTTGTCTCAAAGTAAAAAAAGGAAAGGAAAGTCCACCTTAAATATGTTAAGACTTTAAAAGCAGCAAGTGGTGATGAATTTTGTACTTTTGGGGCAATTTATTTTTCTTTTATTGTTCTTCTTGTGAATAATTCTTCTGACACATTCAATATGTAACATGATATCTTAGTGTTCAGTCTAGAGTGAAAATTGCTAATGTTCAAGTAATCTAAAAAGCTAAAGTCAAGTTTTGATGATAGTTTGCCAAAGAGCACTACTGTTCCTCTATCTTTGTTTACATGCTCTAGGATCCACATTAGATTGGAATCTATATTATAGGGCCACTTCTGAGGGTGTTTTCCAAAGCCAGTTTGGGATATGTTGGAATATTATTAGCTAAAGTAGGAATAGTTGAGGCAACTTGTTGGATTTTCTAAAAATGTAAATGGCTAAAGTTTGCCACCGAGTAACTAGGTAATTAGCAATGTATCGTCCCAGTTTTACTGTAACTATTACTCCACTGCTATAGCATCTGCTGAGGCTCAGTGTTCAGGAAAAAAGTCCCTTTGCACTGAGTGTGTAATCGTCTGAATGCAAAGAAGGACACTGCTGCAGAAAGATGTGCGTGCTCAGCAAACCTTCCTTGGATAAATAAAGGTTTAAAAAACATCTAGATAATAGCTGTCCATGATTACAGAGGCAGTTTGCAGCACATTCCTTCGACGGCTGCATATATGTTGTGCAACTGCTTCACTGCCAACAACAACATTTTCTTCCATGTCAGCCGCCAAAATGAGAGTAACTGCCATATAATCTGTTTTTAATAGATGCTAATGCAGGAGCACCTGTCATAGCTGTGGCAGCATTTCTACCCCAGTATAATCCTAAGAAGATTACACGTGTTGGGAGCAGGTATTGCTGGATTAATTATTGACAGACTGTGAATTATGTGTTATACCCAAATGCATTTTGGTAATGTGATTGTACATAGTATGCCTGTGGTTAATTCTATCCTCATCCATAATAGGTTGCTCACAGGATAGCAGACTCACCTCATTTGACTTTATTTTAAACATATGGACAGATTTTTGATAAGGCTGCTCATCACACTATTTGTTGGAAAGCTTTATGATTTATTGCAATCAAAACGTAATGAAATGTACTGTTTGTTCAGCAAAAACAGTAGATCTGACTTGAAATTCTGATGCTACAACATACAACATTTTCCATATGTTATTTTGCATCTGAGTTAACATAAACATCCGTTTCCTATTTCTGATCCGTGAATAGTTAGTGATTCACTTATTACTACTGCTATTATTACTACGCTGCTGTTGTTAGTAAACTACCTTCCTTTTTCTGACGAATCTAAACTTTTCTACATCAGCTCCACCACCGCCACTTTCACTCCGCTTCACCTCCTCCCTCCTTCCTCCTCGACTCCCCCTGGATGACAGCCAGAGCTGCAAATTAGTGAGGCTCCACCTGACAAGCCACTGAGGGGGGTGAGGAGATGGGTATAGGTACAGCAGAACTGGGGGAGAATGGGGAGGATGGGAGGTTTCTGCTATTTTAGACCTTCTAAGGAGCTCATTAAGCAAAGGTGTGATCAGCACGCCTCCGCTTAGGTGATGCTACTTGCTTCTGCACCTTTGCTTGCCACACCACAAGTAATTTGTATTCACTGTTAAAGGAAGAGGAGGAGAAGGAAGGGGAGAGCGTGAGAGCGTGTCTGTGTGCTTGCGTGCGTGTGCTAAGCAAGTGGGAGGGAGCACACTTAGCCAACAGGCCCTTTTCTTTTTCCCCTCCATCTCCCAGAAGGCTCACCTCGACTTTCAATTGTCAGACTTGTTAGTGAGCCTGTCTGACATTGGGCCCGTCAAGTTATCGGCTGGATTGCACTTTATGACGTGTGGTATGATAATAATGTGTTTTTAGCCATAATTCCCCTCAGCCCAGAGCCCCCTCCCGTCCCTTCTTTACCCCTGCTGTTTTTTTTTTTTTTTTTTTTTTACTTGCCTTGTAGCGCCAGCCTTATTCCCAGCAGCACAGGAATCACATGCCAAGGAGACGTTGACAGATGTCTTCTTCCATCCGCCCGAGAGCTGTCGCCCCGGACAACGCCAACGATGACGAGGAGCCTCTGACACGCTCTACTCAGAGCTCCCATCTCTTGACACAAGCCTCCTGCCGCCATTGCCAGAGTTGGCCGCCACCAGGGAGGATGCTGGGATACGCTGTAGTGATTCACCTATTACTGCTGTCTTTGGAAATGCATCACACACACACACCTTGACTGTAACGTACACATATACACACACCTCCTGGATAAACTGCTGCCAGGACCAGCAGAGGGGGCAGGCCTTCGTGTGCACAAAGCAGATGTATGAGACAGGAGGAAAGAAATGAGAAGAGGAGGAAAAAAGAGATGGCAAGTATGTGTTATTCTGGAGACAGCTAAGAAATACACATCGATGTCTAAATCTGCCTTCCTCCCACAAGCACAATGGAGAGATTACTCACAAACTGCCAGGTAGACAACAAGATGCGAGCCGTCAAACCTCTCGTAGCTCAATGCCGCGAGAGCTAATCAGGCTTGAAGCACATCCAGGTACACTATCTTTTGCTTTTGAGTGCACACGTTTCTTGACATTAATTCCCCATAAGTCTTTGCAGCTAATGTAATCTAATTAATGACTCTTTTCCTGAGCCTGCTGCAAACCTGAACTTCACAGACTATGTATCCATGTTTCCTTATGCATTTAGATGTCCACCAATAGAAGTATAAAAATTGTGATTTTTGTCCGGCTGGGTTTTCTCCATCAATTTGTGCTATACCAGTAGATTGACATGACCCTGACCCTTACAAACACTGTCTAGCCATGACCTTTTCTACCTCAAAAAGGATTTAATCTTTGCATCAGGAGGCTGACATTACAAATAAATTGAACATCTTGTTCAACATTTGTGTTTTCCACAAATCAGCACTTCAGGTGGTCTTGATCTGATTGCAAATGATTTCGGTATACGTTTGCCGACCTCATTTTATTGGCTCGATCGCAGTGCATGGAATCAGGAATCTCTACTAAATAGAAAATTTCACAAGAAAGTTGGTACTTGCTGGTTATTTCCAGCATCTTTGGAGGAGTAGTAGTAAGTCGTGTTAATTTAGAGCCACAGAGCCAGAGGGGCTTCTTGTGCTGAAAATACCAGGCAACATTTGTGCTGTAAATATAAATAATTTAACACATTCAGATTAGGTTCTGTACATTAGGCATGAGGTCTCTGAATATTTCATTAAAAGGTGCATTTTGCCAAATTAGCATGAGCTTTCATATATGTTATAAAACAACACCAGCTTGTTCTTGTTGGCTTTTTGTAGTTTGCTACATTAGTTCCTTGACTAGTTTGTTTGTTGACAGCATAACTCGAAAAGTAATGAATAGATTTAGCTAGCTAGAGGTAGGGTGTGGCCCACGGAACAGTTGATCAGATTTTGGTGCCAATCCCTATCAAAACTTGAATGCAGGATTATTTATTTAAGTGCTACGAAGGCTGTTGACCACATGTGAGCCCCCTTGTGGCCAAAGTGGCTGAGAATAGACAGAGACTAACTCTGGGTTAGTCACAGCTGGCCATTCGTTGTCAGCCAAGGGCTGTCACTCAGTACACCCCACTGTGTCAGACAGGGCTTGAAGGAGCCCAGCGAGGCGACAGCCTACAGCTGGGGAAAGATCTACTTTATGAGATCTACTTTATGGCTCTCGCCTAGCTGTTGCTGGGCGAGAGCCTGATGGCAGAGATTTTGAGCCAGGCTCAAAGCTGTTATCATTCTAATTTATAGAACAGGTATTATGCCACTCTATTAAGTTTTGACCTTTGTCAGAAGACAAAGTAACCTCTTAGACTGAGAATATGTAGTCAATCTATCCAGGTAATGCCAATTTAAATTTTGCTTTCGTTGACTTCTCGTTATCTGACCAAGTAACTCTGTTAGCAGGCAGCTACATCTCGTTCAGAGCACAGTAGTCTGTGGCACATCAGCAAGGTGGTTAGTACTGTTGCTTGACAGCAAGAATGTTCTGGGTCCGAGCCCTGGCTGACCTGGTGCCTTTCTGTGCGTAGTTTGCATGTTCTCCCTGTGTCTGCATGGGTTTTCTTTGGGTACTCCGGCTTCCCTCCACAGTCCAAAGACAGCTTTCGGTTGATTGATGACTCTAAATTGCTCATAGGAGCGAATGTGGGTGTGTGTGGTTGTTTGTCTACATATCAGCCCTGTGATAGACTGGCGACCTGTCCAGGGTGGACCCCGCCTCTCACTCAGTGTCAGCTGGGATTGGCTCCGGCCAATCTGCAGGATCATTCCAGTGCAACAGTCAGGCAGTAACAGAAACTATATGAGCAGCTGTTTGGTTGCTATTATCGTTTATCCAAAGTTTTCCCTTTGTGAAGGTTAAATGAAACCTCCATTTGCTCTTGTTCCTGTCCTTCTCAGGTTTTACATCCTGTCCTTAGACCTTTGTAGGGCACTTTACCTTTTTTTTTTTTTAATTCTGTGACCTGAACTGTCACCATGGATTGAAGTGGCACACTGCTGTAGAGAAAAATAGATTTCTGGTTCACACAAACACTATTATCCACGGCAGGTCTCTCTTCCATGGCTCATCCTGTGTACCCTTTCTCTCTCCCTTAATTTCCACAAACAAACATTTTTCCCCGCTCTGTACAAAATAGATCAAGAAAACACACAATTATCTCTAAAAACTGGAACAGATTTTTATTAAATTAACCTTATTAGTGCATTACGGTAAGTAAATGCCAAAAAAGGAGTTCCTCATTTGCATTAAGATAGATTTTTCAGGTTGGCTGCACAATTTAATTAAAGAAAAGATTAAGAATCATTAACCAAGCTGCTCTACCTTGCAGTAGCGACAGGCTCACATCTGAGTCAGGTTAACAGAAACCCAGATGGCGGCTCTCTAACTGTTGAATCTGTGTAACCGAGTTGGATTGATCCCATTAGTTTCCAGGGGTGAGGAGGGGGTGAAAAGTGAGGGAATTCTGGAAATTTGCAATACTTGCACATGTTGGAGCTGCTGGCCAAGTTTCATCTGATGTCCCTCGTTGACTTTGTGATTTTTTTCGTGGCTGGGGAAAGGGGGATCGGGGTAACTCAGGTGGTCAGGTTTCATTTTGGGCCTTGAAACTGGAATGGAACTGATGTACAAATGAAAATCCAATTTGTAATGCTTTGCATCCATTTTGGAAAATAATACCATTACCTGTTCACAATGCAATATTTCCATAAAATAAATGATCCTCTATGCAAATCTGGTATGAAATAAGAACTTTTGTAAACTGCTAGTCTGTCAGAGATGCCATTTTTCTACTATAATTAACAAATGAGACATGTTTGTTAGCATTTTATTCAGTTGATAAAAGCATTGTGATAGACTGGCAACCTGTCCAGGGTGGACCCCGCCTCTCATCCAATGTCAGCTGGGATTGGCTCCAGCTCCCCCATGATCCTCTTCAGGATAAGCAGTATGGATAATGGATGGATGGGTCAAGTAGCTGGAGCAATAAATATTCTCTCTCTGTCATTTTAACTGAAGCCAGTTCCGCTGACAAATGTAACTATGGTCGCCAACAGAGACACTGTGCTTGAATATGCAAGAGTCATTATTCTAGTGGTGCATTACCACATTATTACAAAATGCCACATTGTTTTCATAAGCTGCTTGTGTTTACTCACAATATTTATTCATCTTCCAAATAGGAACTTACTCGGAGTGAGTGCAGGCCAGTTGTGCTAAATGGAAGCTTTTACTCTGCTGGCAACCTGCATTATATCTGCATTACATTCTGGTCTATATCGTGTGCTCAACAAATAAGTCATCCTACTTCACCCGACATCCTTGATTTCCAGTGATATGCCACCTTTGCAGCCAATTTTGGAGAGCCAACTTTTTGGATTTATATTTAGGTTTATAGAGACATACAGTCAGCTCAGCGGTTGAATTAGCTTTAATTTGAATTAGCTACTAAACGTGAAGAATGCAAAGGCTATTGTCTCTAAACCCTGTTAGCAACAACACATTTCATCCCTTGAATACTGTATACTGAATGAATGTCAGAGCAAAGAACAATGTGTAGAAAAGCTAGTTAACCTTGTTCATGTTTGACTTTTTTATCTGCTGTGATAGATCCAAGTCAACGGTCCCAGGTCTGATACACACATACAGGAAGCCAAGTGGAGAGGATTTGACAGTCCTCTCTGACCACCGTAGGGTTAAAGCATTTGGTATGCAAATTATTCGGGAAGGATGTTAAAAGTGTGAGAGAGAAAAAGACAGAGAGAGGGAGAGTGGAGGAAAAAAACAGGAGGTACACATCCAAACCCCTAATCCTCTTGCTTTCGCCAAAATGACAAATGCAGGAACTGAGGCATAAAAGAATCACTCATGTATGCCGCACTTGAGTATTACTGCGAGGCACCTGCATTGGAATGAACAGATACAAATAAATACAAAATAATGCAGGGGGGTTGTGGTGGGGAGAGGAGGGAGGAATCACTAAGAAGCTTAAAAGAGTCTTCGGCGTTTGAATGCAATCAAGCGCCATTGAAATGATACCAGGTGCCTGGCAGGTGGAGGGAAACAGATGCGCCGGGGTTGGCAGCCTCAGCAGCGTACAGGTGTGAAAAAACGTGCCTGCTCCCTAATTACTGATTTAAATGCTTAATTTCTGTGTTTCAATATTGATTGCTACCTTTCTGCTCCTATTTCCCCACGGAGCGGACTGTGTATTTGTAGAGAGGCCTTGTCAGTGTGTTTTCTTTCCTTTCTTCTCTCTCTTTCTCTTTTCTTCTTTTAAATACCCCCAAACAAATCTCGGCTTTTCTCCCGAGCGTTGCTCTGTGTTCATGTTTGGATTCCTTCCCGAATCATTCCTGAGTGATTAAAAGGGAATGTCTTCGTTATTTGATGGCAGGGCAGCAGATAGGCCCGTTCATAGCAATGCTCCTCTTCTCTCTTTTTAGATTGGATCATATACTGGTAATGGGACACACAATCAATGGCCATGCATTGATGCCAAAAGCTGCCCCCCCCACCCCCTTTTCAGTGGATCCAGATGGATCTTTATCAGGCAATGTATTGATGAAAATCACTCCTCTCATTTGCTGGCCCTCCTTCCTTCCTCCACACGCAAATGATAGACTCATGTACCTGCTGTAATTGGTACTTCAGTTTGAGATTTATAACCTGCTGTGCTGCAGATTGTGAGTGAGCAGGGTGATGATGAAGGTGGTAAGGATGAGGATGACTGTGGCACTAATGATAGCTGATGAATCTGAATAATTATGAAGGGTAGTGTGTGTATATACTCCTTACTGTTAGCTGAGTACCTACTGTATATGTTCTTTTGTGCGTGTATGTGTGTATGCGTAATCTCTGTCACACAAAGATGAAGAATTCTTTACCATTTCTCCCAAAGCTATTGATCTGTGAAAACTGTCACATCTAGAATAACCTTGTTACCAGTGACAACGCCCCCAGCCTCCCTCCTCTACCTTGGTGACTTGTACTTTAGGTATTTTGGAAGCTAATGTACTTGTTCCTTGTTACAAAGCTTTGTTGTTAATTGTACTTTAACTATAAAGTTAGCTTGACAAGCAGGCGTCACTGGGGAGCATTTACACACACATATACAGTATATATACTTTTTTTTTTTTAATTAGCTTCAGTGGCATTAGATCTGTATTATTAGATTAAGCTTATTGTTTAATAGTAATTGCACACTTACTGAAATGAGTGTGTGAAATGTAAAACTGGTGCCTTGTAACACTTCAAGGCAACACTTCACGTCAAGAGAAATTAAAAAGTTTAGATCCTAGACCTTTATGGCTGACACTGGTTTTCTGTTTGTCACCTACTGTTTGATGGGAATCAGTTTTATTTCTTGGAGGTGAACAGAGCTGGGCAGTGCATGCTGGGACGGGTCCAGGCCCACTGCAGCAGCTCTCGTTGCAGGCCAACAGCTGCCTGTCCCAGGTGGCCTGACATTTGAGTCACAGCCGGCCAGATTAGATGGAAGGTGTACGAAGAGGGACAGAAGGCAGGAGGATGATGAAGGGGGAGACTGGGGGCAGGGAAGGCAGGACGATTAACTTCGTGCCAGGTCCTTGTGCATGTGGAGTTGGTAGGCGGGCGAGCCCAGGGGACAACCTGAGCCCCTGGATTTCAGTCCAGATGGCTGGCCAGGGCACCCCAGAGGACCCCCTTATTGATTTAGGAGGGAAAACAGAGAACCTGGCTTTGCTTAGGACCCCGGCAAACACCAACTGTACCGTACAAGACCTGCATGGCTGCTCCTCTCCTCCTTCCATGTTTCTTTTTCATCCACATCTCAGGTTATCTGTACTGACCCAAGGGGAAATAAGCTGGGGATGTGCTAGGAAGCGGGGAGTGAAGGCGAAATATGAATATAAGTCGACTGATTTAGCAGGTCAAATGTAAAACGGGTCACACTTTTGCAGGTCTAATCCCCTTTTCTTCGCGGTCAAATTGTGCGCTGATATGAGACGGAACCAAATAGAGCTTGAACAGTGCAGGTCTCTGTTAATACAAAGAGCTTCTCAGATAGAGAGCAACCAAGAGGAGATGTGCAAGATAAGATTTGTAGAAACACATGAAAGAGGACATGGGTATAAATATGTATGCACCCCTTGGAGTGGAGCCGTTTTGTATGCCCATTAGTACAGTTTTTGTGATGCTGTATATCTATTGGCAGTGTGGAAACACCTATAGCTTCGCCAGCCAGTCAGTTTTATTTCCTACATTACAATAGGAAATGTGACTGAATACAGTCAGTTCTGCATAGTATGAATAATTTTAACCACTCTAAGACTGGACACAGTTTAGAAATCAAATGAAAGATAGCTGAGGAGTTTGACATATATTTCCCCCCCCCAGCCAGTCAGTTTTATTTCCTACATTACAATAGGAAATGTGACTGAATACAGTCAGTTCTGCATAGTATGAATAATTTTAACCACTCTAAGACTGGACACAGTTTAGAAATCAAATGAAAGATAGCTGAGGAGTTTGACATATATTTGGACAAAAGGATTGATAGCACAAATTAAACTGTGATATTTAAGGGGGAGCACTTTTTTTTTTTAAATATTAAATATTTTTATGCTTTAAAGTATTTTTTCTCCTAAATTGATCAATTGGATATTGTCTGATATAAAAGCTGAAGGTATTTTTTTAGCAAGCGGTAATTTCAAGCCTTTAAGAAAATGACTACACATAATTGTAGACACACTGATTATTGAGAGGATTTTAAGACCAATAAATTCACATAAAGCCATCCTGAGCACCTGCTTTGATTAAATGACACTGACCTTGCAAAGAGTTAACTGAAGCACAAAGTATTAGGATCTCATAGCATATGATATTTACCAATATTGTTGATTACCTATGAAACAGATCCCCTTCAGCGAGGAGTCGGAGCAGTGCGGTAAGTGTCACCGGACACCCACACACACCAAAGACTACTACTGGCAAGGTAGACGTCTTTGTGTTCTTTGGGAGATGACAGCGTCCACGTTGTTTTTATGTTTTGTGTCCTGTGTTGTGCTAATGAGCCTAATGAGCTGCTGTTTACATGTTTTTGTTTCTCTGGTGTAGACACCTTAGGCATGAAGAGGTTTTTGTGTGAGTTGTGTAGACACATGCAGATTGTATACTGTAGTATGGACACACATGCCTTTATGCTCACTTGTGGCAGAGCTTGTGGATGTGTGGTGCGACTGGGTGTTGTGCGTGTGATAATTAGGGCTTATTCTCAATAAGGCAAACCTACTCACATCAGAGTTTTTTTTAAAGGTTGTTCACATATTTTTCATGACATAGCAACATCACAGAGTGCAACAATTTACCAGCTGAGATGTAGAGTAGAAATCATGACACATCTGTCTTTAGGCCCAGAATCAATATCAGTATGTGTCCTTGCTCATGCTTTTTTAACATGTCATGGTTGTGATAAAATATGAAGTCAGTCTCATATCTGAAGCATATCTGCACAATAATCTGACATTGCAACAGTTCTGTCTTTACAGACATTTATATTTTTTCAGATGATGATTATGTCTGTCTGTTTAGATGATCATGGCTCCTTAAATTCCTGCTCCTGATCAATTATAGCTTGGAGTCTCTCACAACCTACATATTGTGCAGATGTGACTGGTCCAAAGGGACCAGACGTTTGAGTCTAGGAGAACAACATAGATAAACTAGAAGGCAAATAATAAAATGGTAAAAATAGGATTATGAGATTGTAGTCTTTCTGCGGGGACCACTCTGATCACTAGATAGTATTTCCTAAACTCATTATACAGGATGAATCAATAGCCCACCATACCTGACTCTCAGACTTGTCTCTGATACTCACATATGATTTTCAGTCTTACTATTTTTTAGATCATCAAGTTGTAAAGTATTTCCTAAACAGTCTATAGTCAACACTGCATCCAGTACTGTATATTTTATTCATATGAGGTCATAATGTCTTGTGTATCTTAGAGATAGAAAATGTGATTCTTTATTTTTCTGATTCACATTCGTTTGGGCAGTGCTTGTTTTTCATCATCAGCTTCAGTGTTTTACTAATTTGAGGAATTTCTCTAAATACTACTAGAGTCAGCTATTTGGCTTTCTTTCCTCTGTTGTCTCTCGTTGTTCTCCCTTGCTAAGGCAGTCTCAGGACACCAACATTATGACAACTATCTCCCATGAATAAATCAGAGAGTGATGCATGCACTGGTTCAGATTAGAACAGAAAAAAGTGACTGTTCACTCTGATTTGAATTAAAACCTAAATCTGTAAAATCTGATTTGTAGTATTTTTGCTCCCCTTTAAATACATGGTCACTGATGTCACTAGCTCTGAGAAGTCTGTGCGGTGTGTGTACTTATGTGTGTGTTTGTGGAAAGCTTAAATGTGTGTGGTGATAATTGAAGCTCACTTGCTCCTGTGGGACTGCGCTGATGTGAGCCTCTGGCTGCAGTGTCGTTTGATGCTGAAAGGTGTGTATTGTTTTATCATTCACAAATGTTGCTGTGGAAAAGAGGTGTGACAGCACCGCTAAAACCTGAACCGAGTTCAGACCTGTTTGTGGACCTCTGGAGAAAAACTCAGAACCATGAGTAATTCTGTCTTTTCCCTTTTTCCCAGACTTTTATTTCCAACTTACCAGGGGAACGGCTTGGTGGTGTTTTGTTCTAGCAGCATCTAGCTTCACATTATGCAGATGTAAGGCTTTAGTAGAGAAGGAAGTAATGTCAATAAGTCAAGTATTTAAAGAACAGTAGCAGCCATTGGGCTGAAGCATCATTGTTACTTATAAAGAAGCATTATGTTGTTTTCCTGTAAGTGTCAGCGTGTGTTTTTGTTTGTCTATGTGTCAGACCTGTGATAGGCTGGGGACCTGTACAGGGTGGACCACGCCTCTCACATAATGTCAGCTGAGATAGGGTCCAGCCCCCCCACGACCCTGTTCAAGAATAAGTGGTATAGATAATGGATGGATGGATGCTGATTTCCTTTTAGGAGTGGTGACGTTTTAGTCATGCTATGATTATTTAAGCTGCAGAGGGCTCAGACTCAACAACACGTGAGGAACAAACTCCTGTGTCTATGTTGAAATTCTGCCTTTTGTTCACCACCCACTACACCAGCACTTCCTTCACTTGAAATACCAGTCCCAGTGAACATCACACAGGCAGCAATAATGTTTCAGGCAACAAATGGGTATTTAAATATAACTTACAGGAGGCTGGGTTGAAATGTGTACATGCAAGTTGTGGAATAATTAAACAATTAAATTAATAAAAGGTTTTTTTTTTCTTTAATGATAGAATACAAAGTCATGTTTGAAAGCCACAAATCTTTTTGGTTTTGATCCAGATTGTGTTTTCCATTTTTTTGTTTTTTTTTGGCTAGGGGGCTGTGAAATCACTGATTATTACCTCTGTAAAGCTGCTGGAGCCCCCCCTCCCCCTCCTCGTGTACTGTAAAGCTAATGTCTACATGACAGTGTGCTCAGATATGGGATTTATAGGTCACAGCTGCAAATACAGCCAGGGGCAGTATACTATCGTTCTTTATGCCTCCCTACAAGGTGTATTAAACACACATATGCTCCTAAATGAATATTTAGATTACTATTCTTTTATTAGTCTGTACTGGAAACATTTGAATATCACCTGAAGCATAGTTTTGCTTATCTCCCCCACCACCACCATAACCTGCCTGCATCCCAATTTTTTTCCAGGGGGGAAACGCCAGAGCGTGCTCCGTGATGTATAATCACCTTGAAATTAATTAATCGTAACACAACAATGTGGGCGATAGCATCAGTGCCCGTGTAGTTTCCCCTTTTGTCTGGCCACCCGCTCTGTCTTAGGGTTGCTGAGGTTGCTGTCCTGGACAACGTCGAGCTAAAATGGCTGCTATCTCCGAGCTGTATGTGTGGGGTCTCTGTGAGTAATTAATCTCAATGAAACACCGTAGCTGAGGTTGGGGCCCAGAATTCAATTCCCCCTCCCCCCCCCCACCCCCGTTGCTGCCTTTGTCGGCATGCACCGACACTTTAACAGTAAGGAAATGCTGCCTCTATTTTCCCAGGTTAATATGAGCCACCTGAGCCTTATCATCATTTAACCAGCATGGAGATATTGTCATAACACATGCAGGCTCCTGGTTTTACTTCAGTTTTTGTCATTAGTGGTCCTCAACACATTTTCAATTAGAGCTCATATTATACTTTGCATCTGCTTTTTCATTCTGCAGAATATGAATGTTGTGCACATTCCCTAGGAACATGTCAGGTGCCTTTATGAGTGAGGAGTTTACTCTGCAAATTTATGTTCTGTACTGTTTGTTGTGCTGTCTGTGTGCAGTATGTAATGTTAAATTCTCCATGTACTTATGTTCACATTGAAAATTCTCAGTGAAAAAAAGGAAGTGACTACATCTGAAGGAGTGGTCTCGGTCTCAGTGTACATCCAGTGACCAGTAGGTAAACATTGAACTCAGGATGTAACTTAGTTTAGTTTTTAAATATACACATATATATACATATGTATATACTGTATATATGGCAAATGAGTACAGAATTATTTTTAAAACATTCAATGTAGGTCTTTAAAGGATGAAGGCTTTGTTATTGGACATCATGGCTCTTCAGTCATTTTTGCCTTTGCGTTAAGCTGACTCAGGAATGAACACTATTGGATATTGACCAATATTCCCATCCTTATCAATTTCTGGTTGACAATTCACTGTATTTCTACTTTAATTATTTGCATGGCTGCTTCTTACACAGCTGGACATCAATATCAGAGAACCTCGTGAATCACACCAAACCAATACACATTAAAACAGAGCTTTTAGCCCAGTGGTCTCTGGAGATGACAGGAAAATATTTGTACAGTTGAATGAAAACCTGATTTAAAAAAAGTCAGCAAACCATTTTGGAAGATAATATAGAGTAACAGTCGTGTGTGTGTGTGTGTTAGTTTTTGTAAAGGAACTTTGATCATACACTTTGCTGGACTGAAAGTGTTTTCACTCACTTTGCAGTTTGCTGCACCTCTAGTTCGTCAGTACTCACTGTGTACAGAGCTGTTTTTGGCTTTGTGACACAAATGTTTAAAAATTGTCAATTCAAATCTTGGTCAAGTTTGTGTAGATTTTGTCTGCAGAAATGTACTTTTTTAAAATTACACACAGAATGTAGTGCAGTAGCTTCAAATGCACCAATGTGTAACAGATAATACATAGAATAACTAGATAAGATGTGATTTCTTTGTTACCACAGGAGTCACTGACTCTTACACAACAAGAGCAGTGGATTCTCACAGCATCTTACACTTCTGTTGGGAGTTCCTGGGAGTTGGAAATTCCTGCAGTACAGTCAGAGACCAATCATTTTTTAGGACGGCAGCCAAACACCTACGCAGGGGTCAACGACAAGAACTGACACCCTGTGATGCTCTCACTTTAACCTCTAAAATCCCAGCTGGGTTTTGCATAAATGAGGCAAAACTAATGGAGAGATGTTGTTTCTGTAGTGTGCATGTCGGTGTATGTGTGTGTTCATAAGTGGGTGGAATGTGGGGGTCACATTTCTCCAGATGAGTTCTGTGTAGTGCAAAAGTGTACACGCAGTGAGCATGATGATGGGCAGCGCACCTTCCCATAAATCATTGTGGTTACCTGTCTGGTTGTTTCTTTGACATCATCACCCGAAGAAATTGTTTTGCTTGCCCCTCTGTTTCTTTCTCACTTGTGTTCAATTATCTAGCACCTCTTTCTGTGTTTATTTTTACAAAGTTCATGTACAGTATGCATACAAATATTTTCTCCTAGGGGAACGAGGCCAGCTCAACAGAGTGTGGCAGCTAACCACACAGGGAAGGAGGTGGAGGAGGAGGAGACAGGAAAAGAGAGGAGGAATGGAGATGCAGGTGAAAGGTTTAGTTGTAACAATTTTTGAAGACAGACCTAAAGGTTGCTGGTTTGATTCCCCATACCCACTGAGAACATATCACTCCTCAATGACCATCATTGATTAGTTGCCTTTGAGCACGGGACAACTTTCCAAGTTCCTTACTTTATTTGTGACTCCCAGGTTGAGGCCCTTTGGTTCCTAAAGTGACTCACAGATTATAATGAATGCACTGCAAAGAAGTGAGTCATTGATGTGCTTTAATGGGAATGGGGCAACAATATGAAGGAACAATATATAGTAAACATAATATCAGATAATAGTTGGGTTTGTTTTTCTCATAGGGTTCGCTGACCATAACAAAATTTTAAATATCACCTGACTTATTCTTTAATGTAGCTGGAGCTTCTTTGCATCTTAAGCCATGGAAAGATATTGCTGCCCATTCTTACTATCATGTTTCACAAATTCATAAATGTACAGTTGCACACACCACTCCCTGTGTACCAAGGGATTTTTCCTGGGAACATTAACACCAAGAGTTTAGAAGAGCAAATGCAAAAGCTTTTATGGGTAGAAACTGAATTACTATTGTGTAATCACAGGCTTTGTATTTACATGAAAATGTCAGAGTAATACTGTGGAACCAGCGGAATCTGCAACAAAATAATGGAAAGAAAAAATTCAGGAGGAAGTGAAGTGTACAACAAAGGGCTTTAGTAAATGGAATAGAAGAAGAACAGAGGTACTAGCAGAAGAGCAAAGGCTTTTCTTTTTTTACAGACATTGAAAAACACAAGGGGGTTGTCGGTTTCCACTGAGGGAGAGGCAGGTAAAGGGTGCCTGGAAGCTAATTAGAGCCCATATCACAACAGCAGCAGGGCCTTAGCCACTTTCACTCAGCAGCGAGGTAAACAAAGTGCTAGGCTGCTTGTTGCTGTGACAGACCAGATAAAGTGGTATTTACCTTTCAGTTGTTGGTTTCTTTTACAGCCTGTACTGCATGTATGTACACTGTGTTTGCCAGTGTTTACTTTTGCAACAGAATGTCAAAAGAGACACACACAGAGAGAGCAAGAAACAGGGAGAGAGAAGTGTGGATGAACAATGCAATTATAGACTTAGCTGGAATGGAAATGAGGGAGACAGAGGCTGGGCTGGGAGAGGAGTGTCAGCAGAGCAGGACATTAAACTGTAAAGCCTTATTTACTCAGGACTAATATTACCTGGGGATGTTCAGCGATTTGTAAAAACTGCAGAGATAGTAGAAGATCCCATGCAAATCTGCTTAATCTCCAAAGAAAAAATTCAACTGCTCTTTATCATCTACTGTTTTTAGTTATCCTGATCACCTGGGAATTACAAATGTTTCATACATCAGTTCTCATCTTGCATGAAAGGTGTGATTTTTTTTCTATTTTACTTGGCCATTAAAAAGGAGGTAGCAGTGGGATGTAGAGAGCTCAAGGTTCGCTTCAGTTCCCCTACTGTACTGTATAACACTGCCTCTATGTTATGAAAACGTAACACTTCATATATCCTGTGAATGTAATCTAGGGAGCAATGATTTGTACAAACCAACACTGTTATATGTTAAAATTCCAACTTAAATTTAGTCTGCTACCTAGTTGGTGTTTGTTTTAAAGAGACTCAGAATCTGATTTTATTAAAGTATAGAAGCTTAAACACTGGAGATATTTCCCTGCAGTAAAGTCAACATGTACTGCATACACTTACCTGTCAACTTTACCAATGTCTGCGTATTAATTACCTCCTCCTTGGCCTTGTCTCTTAATGGTCTTGAAAAGGCTCTCGAGCCTCTCTGCATGACTTCTCAGCAACATCTGTCTTCCATGTTTTTAACTTGAGAGAATAGCACTGTCAACCATTCACATAAACCATGTCAGAGCCGCCCGTGGCACCTATCTCCTCAACAAAACAAAGGCTCCCCGCAATTAAGGAGGCCTTTTCTCACTGCCGACAGCCCCCCTCCTTTTTCTTCTTCCCCTTTTTTGCTTTATTCCGACAATTCCCAGCAACTCTAGCAGACACCTTAAGTGGCGCTAAGTGATCAAAGAGGGGAGTGCATATTGGATAATGCAATTAGGCTACCACTGAGAGAGGAGAGTAACAAAGAGAGAGACAAGAGAGGGACTCTGAACACATAATGGCTTGTAAACAGAGGACATTACTTTACACAGAGATTATTCAGGTCCCGACCTGACACCGGATGCACCAGGGTCTATTAGCCGAGTCGTACCCAGTGGGAGAAATAAGACTGGATCACTTTAGTTAGGAAATGGGAGAAAATGGCAGTGTGAGGCTTCTTTCTCATTCTAAAAAGTTGGTTCTCAGGCTCATCTAATTGCCAGTATTCAAAACAAAATGGCGATAGTTGAAAGGCAGTGTGAGGATATCTTATCAAAGAGAATTTCTGTCTCTCACCTCCCTCCACCCTTCCTCACATTTCTCCTCTCTGCTTGTGTGTAGACATAAGTGGCTACTCTCATCATAATGGAGATCTGAGAACATAAGGAATGGGTGTGTAGTCATGGCAGTGAGGGGTGAGTATTGTGAGGAAGAAAGGAAGTGGCGCTTTCCTCTACCGCTACCCCCTGATGTTAAATGACTTGGGTCAAATGGTGAAAACGCAATTATCACCGAGGACGGCAGCAGTCACCAGTCAACCTGCCTACCTGACATTAACCCCGGTCTGAACTAACAGAGTTCCCCGACTGCCTCGGGGAACCAGATGCTAATTTGTACCAGAGTTTGCAGTTGGGGGGTTTCGGGTGGGGTAATCGTGGAGATCTAATAGGGATGAGTGCTGTGGGAGCTCCCTATGCATCTGCTGTCTGGTTAAGGCCCACCGGCACCTGAGACACACAGGCCTGGCTGCGGTCACACTCCCCTGTAGCCTCTGAAGCTCCACGGGTGCGGTATTACGCCACTGCTGGCATGAGTTAAGTGGGTGTGTGTGTGTTGAGATTTGAATTCCAATTGTATTTGAGTGGGAAGACTGTGGCACTAAGGCTGTATTCACAGTGCAACTGTGACTGTCCCGAGGCTGCTAAATCTGAAACTTGCATGAATTCATATTTTTACCTCAAAGATTTGTCTGCTTACTCACAGACAATGGTTCAGCCTAAATTGTTTTATAGGATGTCAGATATATTGCAGCTGAGTCCAGTGAATAGTTGTGCACATTGGCATTCCCACCCAGTATGGAGAAGACCAGATTATATAAACTGATGTTCAAGGGAGTGGAAGGCCTCAACCCTCTTGTAACACAGATCACCTCTACACTTGACTCCTGCTTTCTCATTGTGTCAGTGTGATGAGGAAAAAAGGTCCAGGGAAGAAGCCTCCTGGTCATCTTTAATTCATGTGATTAAATATGCAGGAGAAGCCCTCCTTGTACCAGCTGTTATACGCCTTTAGTAAGCCATAATTCAAGAGTTCAAATCCGAGCAAATTGAGGGCGAGGTTGGACTGCGCGCCGACCGGAGAGGCATTATCCTCCAGCTGAGGAGCGAGAGGCAGGTTCAGTCAGGTGCAGCGCATAGCTGAGGCTTGTTAATCCTTACGCTGGTCAAAGATAAAGCAATGCACTGCCCTTATAAATGTACATATGGGAAAATAGGCAGTGCTCAGAGATGGACATAATGGTAGACAGAGACACACTTCACTTCACTTCACTTAAAACGTCCCTGTTATGCAGGGGTACAGAAGTGTTTATCCCATCCATGGTCGCATGGATTTGACCTTTGACCTCCATTATTACTGTCGGTTTGACACTTTTCAGTACATTCTTGTTTTTTTAACCATCCTAGCTGTGTCATCCATGTTATCATTTGACAACCTTGAGTCTCTTACACAAAGCTTTCAGAAGTTAATAAAATAATGACCATGCTTTAATAAAAAAAATCACAATACAAAATTGAGTTAATCCAGTGGGGCTTTGATTTTGGTCAGTTTCATGTTAAAGCTTAGAAAGCCAGTGTGAAGCCAGGGCTTCAGAGTCACTTCTGAACAAACTAGCCTTAAAATGTAAATGTTCTCAATTTCTAAGCAAAGCAGTTTACTGCATTTGTTTGTATTAGTGGTTATTATATAGAAGCCTTGTCTGTTTGTGGCTTTTTCTTCATATCTATTGATCATGTGTTTGTGTGTGGGGCGTGCTTCTGTGTGTTTTGTGTGTACACAATGATCTCCATGTGTGAATGTTTAAATTTCTGGGTGTGGAAAAAGTACCTTGTTGACACGGTGCACCTGCATGAATATGTGCATGAATATACTGTATAATATGTGCCTGCATGTGGATCAGTCACGGGTATGCGCGCGCGTCCGCAGAGGAAATCACCATTTCAATATAGCTCTGATTAAACTTCCCATTTACCGTTCTGAAAGTACACAGGAACCTTCTCTTGGCAGGTTGCCTCTTACAGCAGGCCAGTGCCAAGCTCTTTGAAACCCAATCAGTTTTTGGTTCTCAGATCACTATCCGCTTTTTGGTCTCTCCTCGCCTCGCTCCTCCTGGATTTGCAGCCTTGAAAATAAAAAAAGAAAGAGGCTGGTGGTTGGTCATCCATCAACACAGCCAGCTGGCGTTGGATCAACACCCACCAAGTCCAGTAGGCACCTGTTGGGAGTCTGCAAGGTGCAGCACATTGCAGAAAGTGGACAGCATCACACGGCATAATTTAATATGGAACCCTGCAAGATTAAAAGGTGAAAAGAGGTGAAAAATATGCCAGTGCAAAATATAGGTACATTTTCTTACAACACAGGCGTGTTTGATTTAAAGGGATTGCATGATAATTAACCCACAAGCAAAGATCAGTCTACCTCATTCACTTGTTACGGTTTGTAACATGCAAGCATGTTACACATCTGGCCGTGTCCCAGTCACGAAAGTCACATGTGCTACTGCAAGTGCTGGTCTCATGGTACATTCACATTTTATGGTTGTGTCCTGCTGTGCACATTGTTTCCCTTTCATTTGTATTTTTGCATTGTATTGCAGGGTATATACTGTATGAAAAAAAGAGTAAATTTAATTTCAAACTGAGTAAACGTACTTTTAGTGTGACCATACAAACCACTTAAAATATGTACCTACCTGGAATTGGGGTGAACTAGGGTGATTTTTTGTTGACTTTTTTTTAAAAAGACTAGTCAGTAATTTATTAAACATATACATTTTTTAGTAGATTAAAGGTCAAGCTCGCCAGGTGTGAAACTTGTAGATCATAGAGTTCATGAGGCTGATTTGTGATATTGGGCTATACACATAAAATTTGACTTGATTTGGCCTTTATACATTTGAATCAGACTTTGTAAATTGATGAATTATGGTGAATTATGCCAGACTTAGGGAATAAAAGAATTTTTTTAAACCTCAACTCCTGTTTACATTGTTTACCATGGAAAACTACCTAACAGAGGATAGAGAGATGAGAAACAGAGAGTTAGAGTGAGATTTTGACCGTGGTGACCAGAGGAATTAGAGAGAGAGAGAGAGAGAGCTTATCCCTGTGTCAGTATCAACATGTATAAGCCAAATACTCAGCCCTAGAAACCTGCCATCCAATCCATCAAAACACGACTCCCATTGACATAAAACCTCCCTCTTTGCCTGTATTTGTCTTCCTAATTAATTACTTGACATGCCACAGTATGTTTTTCAAATGATAGATGATGGAAAATTATAGCAGTGGTGTCCCAGGCACAGCCGGTGGTAGATTTGTCAGTCAGTTTCCAGCCTGCATTACCTGAGTAGATCTGGCAGAATGCCTGAGCGCTCAGTCAGGATGGGGCAGATTTGATTTTTGGCATGTAAGAGGCTTTTTAAAAATGTTTCTAATGCTGGATTTAGTAGCTAAGCACAATCTGTTGTGTTCACCTACGTAATATTATCCAACAAGGACACCATGACATACAAATGGAAATTCAGTGTTGAGTGTGCAGGATTGTACTCTGGGCTCATTAGGTTCACCACCTTGTTAAGGTTTTTGTTGTAGAAAGAGATAAGAAAACATTATTTATTGTCTGTAGCTTGTAGAAAATATGAAAACAAGCAAAACAATCCCAGATATTTAAACATATTTATTTGATTTTGCTCATTTTTTCCTCTGCAAGTATGTGTGTTTTTATCCAGTGAATAAAAAAGGCATACATTTTGTTTTTCTGCTTCATATTAATAGCCTGAACCCACACATACATTTTACAGAGAGATAAGCAGAGGCTGTAACCAGAGAGTGTTTGGTAGTTTTGCTTGATAAAAGATGATTAATCACTCAAAATTAATAAATTGATTAATTGTTTATTATCACAGCAATAGTTTGTTTGTCCAAAAATAAGCTGAAAAGTACTTTTTTTTACAAAATGCAACACATATTGATATAATTGAAAGGTTAAGTCCCTGCTATTCTGTGTTTTTAAGACATCATTAACCTTTCACGTAACATGATGGGATTTCAAACATCTACACTACCCTGTTTTTGCAAAAATTCTGCACATCACAGAAACAGTACAGTGGTAATAAACAACCAAATCAACAACAGGCTCACTCTATTTTTATTTATGATCAATCATACTGCCTCAGGCCAGGTTTTTAATACAGATTCCAGGCCTTTGATTCACAGTGCTGTCCAGTGTTTAATAATGCAGGCATGTTCAAGGGTGGTTTACCCCCCCTGCCTTGGGGTCTATCTCCCGCTCCTCCTTCTGAAGAAGGGCGCATCCTCACGGGATGTCAAAACAGCCACGGCTGGACAGGAAACACTCACCATGAGAGAAAGTTAAGATGGGTGGACTGGGAGCAGTGGGAATGTGAGGGAGAGGAAATGAAAAGAAAGGGAGAAAAAGTTTCTTTACTCACACTGGGAGCACAAAAGAGCATATTAAACACTAAAATTTAGCAGTCCAAATTAAGCCTTGAGTTCACAGCTTCTTTAATCTTTCTGCATCTGCACCCCCCACCACCACCTTCACATTTCCTCCTGCTAAAATAGTGAAATGAAATCCAGCCTATGCCGTTGACTCTCCTCATGCTGAAAACACGGAGACACATCATAAAAAATTAATTACTCCCTGAACCCCCCCACCCCCCATTTCCATAACATTCCTTTAAAAAATGTAAAATTCATCTAAAGTAAGTGGTGACTTTGTCTTTGAAGATCACAACAACTAACATGGATCAAAGTGGAGGTTCTGTGCAGATGAGGGCCTGATTAGCATAATGAAATTAACTTAGAGACAAGAATCTCTAATAGGTGCAACAAAAAAAAGTATTAACAATATTTAAGGAAACTACTGTTTGTGCTTGTAATACAACAATTATGGAAGCTGTATTCAATTAACGCTGTTGATTAACTTGCACATCTCGGATTAAGATCCCTATTCATTTTAAAAACATATTTTTTACATCTTACTTTTTAACTTGACACACATGTTGATTCTTTGCTGTACAGCTTTTCTTAAATCGGGCCATGAAATCAATTGGAATTTGTATATTCACAGTGATAATTGCAAAGCTGGCAGATAGTTGTGCTATAATTGCAAACTAATGACTGCAACATTATTTGTGAACTCCCAAGATATTGAGGTTTTCTTTTTTCAACACCACCTAATTTGAGTGACAGCTACAGCAGGTTAAAAAGGGTTTATCAGGAAATTTTCTTTTGAAATAACTATTAACCAGAGTCATGGTATCTTTACTGTCACAGCAGGTGACCTGTGTACTACAACATCCTGTATGAACTGCTGAGCTTCTGTCGGTATCCTCCTTTTTCTGAATGAGAAAACATTCACTCAGAAAAACAGACATGCAGTTATTAATCACAGCTGCAAAAATATCTGTGAACACAGAAATCTGTGCTTTGAAAACAAGAAGGTAATTCATTCATTTTCTACCGTTTAGTCCCTGAAAGGGGTCACAGGGGGGGCCGGAGCCAATCCCGGCTGGCAATCGGGGTACACCCTGGACAGGTCGCCAATCCATCACAGGGCTAACACATAGATGAACAACACACACACACTATGGGCAATTTAGAGACACCAATCAACCTAAGCTGCATGTCTTTGGACTGTGGGAGGAAGCCAGAGTACCCATGCAAGCACATGCAAACTCCACACAGAAAGGTCCCGGGTGGGGCCCGAACCCAGAACCTTCTCGCTGTGAGGCAACGGCGCTAACCACTGCGCCACCGTGCTGCCACAAGAAGGTAAGACTTAGCAAATTAGGAAAATACTGCTAAATATATCTACTGTAGACTCCTTTATTGGCAGATTTCTGCATTTGTTCCATCATAGGAACCTACCAAAACTGGTCAAGCTGATTAATGCTTGTCCCAGGTTTTGTGTTTGGTTCCACTGGCTTTGGAGATGTGTTTGGCACCCCTCAGGAAGTAGCACTAAACTCAAGTTCTAGGGACATGAGGGTGGAGGTAGTGGGTGCGTGCAGGGCTGTGGCCAATGATCAGTTAAATGTCAGTGTCTTTACACCCTAAATACACTATATTAGGATTACAACTACAGTGTGTAAACACGCTCACTGGTTTAGAGGTAAATTCTGAGCACTTGATTTTTTCTTTAGAAGTAAAACAGGGTCTTCAGTAAGTAGACCATGTGCAAAGTAGTGAAGATGTCACATTTATGCAAGCTGTGTTCCACTTGTTCAGCAGCTGTTTAATAAACTACTCACACAGTCTCCATTATTGGCTGATTTTGTGGCATCAAGGAGCATTAGCCCCTTTTCTACCACCAGGTACTGGGTTGACTCAACTCATCTCACTTTATATGTGTTTCCATCAGACACATGTTGGAGATAGTACCTGGTACCTGGCACTACTTTTGTCCGTCGAGGTTCCAAGTGAGTAGAGGCAATACCAAACGCTGATGTGTAGTAAACACTGCAGACTAGTGATTGGTCAGAGAAACCGTGTAACTTGTCCTCGTGTGTCATCTGAACTCCAAACTGCTATTTGCCAAACTTTCCTGTTTGTTTCAGCCTTTTCTGGGCAGACACCAGTACAAGGAAAAACTGTTATGGTTTGCGTCCATGCTTCCTATTTTTTTTGTTGTTTTTTCCTGGATTCCCTGTTTCTTCCTATCTGTCATGTCTTCACCAGCATAATTACTCATTATCACGTCCACCTCTTGCTCATTACCTCCGGGTTCAGCTCCCCATATATATGCCCTTTTCCATTAGTTCCTCACTGGTTTGTTGTCAAACCTACATGCTACCCGACTGTCCAGCTCTCCATTCCTTGGCTCTGCACTCTCCAGCTCTCCGTTCCCCAGCTCTGCACTCTTCAACTTTCCGTTCCCTGGCTCTGCAATCCTCAGCTACCTGTACTCCGGCTCTGCACTCTTGAGCTCTCTGAGCTCGTCTCCAGCTCCACACTGCCTGCCTGCCTTACCTCCTGTTAGCTCAGCGCTGCCTGTCTGCCTCGTCTCGTTTGCACCACTCTATGTGGGAGTCTACATGTTAGGTCCTAACCACCACCAAACATGACAGTATGAACCAGCCAGAAATGGACCCAGCAGGCACCACCCAGGAATGGAAGGTCCTACTAAGCCTACCTGAACACTCCATACAGACATTTTCAAGACACGAAACCTGGCAGACCAGATGGTGGGAATAATTGACGGCCTCCCATGGCCCAGTGGGTCCCCCCTGTTGCAGGGCCTACTGGAATGGGTGGTGGAGATCCGGGGGGGACCTGGAGAAGTACTGGTATGAGTGTTGGAAGAATGACTCCTTTATAGCCATGGTTAAGGAGCAGAACCGGGCCAAAAGGGGTTGCCTCCAGCTCGTCCACCCCCACGGACCCACCTCAGCCTTCCAATACCACCTGATCCCCAAGTCCTGAGCCCTCCATCCAGCTGGGCGCTCTTTTCCTGTCCCCTGGCCTGGACCCTGATGACCCCGAGCCCTCACCTCTGGAGGGACCCTGGCCAGCTTTCTGCCCTGCAGGGCTAGGACGGAGGAAGGCCAGGAGGAGGGGCCATACCAGGAGCCGCACTCCCCATCTGCCCCTGAGCCCCAGCCTTCCCGACATCCCCTGTCGCGACCGGGGAGACCCACCTGAGTCTGGAGGAAGCCAGAGTTATCTGAAGGCAACTAGAGGCCCAGATGGCATTTCCTCTCTCCTTTCCTACTCTTTAGTCTCAGCCTGTTCCTGAGCGTCAGCCTGAGCCTGCTGCACATCTGCAGCTTCAGCCCCGGCCTGCTGCACAGCTGCAGCCTCAGCCCGTTCTGCTACACAGCTGCAGCCTCAGCCCCAGTCTGCTCCACAGCTGCAGCCTCAGCCCTGGTCTGTCTCTGAGCCATCTGCACCTCAGCCCTGGTCTGTGTCCATGCAGCAGCCTCTGCCTGGTCCCAAGCTCCAGTAGCCTCTGCATGTTCTCTGGCTAGGCAGTGTGGGCATCACCACTGAGTTGGTGGTTCTCCGGTGTGCTGATGATGGTGTCCCCGATGAGGCCCCATTTTATCAAGGCGCTGACAGGTGTTTTGATGACAGCACACTACTCCAAGCTCCTGAGTAGATCAACGACGCCTCAGCTCTGACAATCTGCACCTCATCCGCCCTATACCTCAGCTTGCCGCTGGTTCTGCCCTTGTGACCGCTGCTGTAGCCTCCATCCCTGCCTGTTCCCCAGCTCCAGCCTCCGTCCCTGCCTGTCTCCCAGCTGCAGACCCCATCTCTGCCTTTTTCCCAGCTGCAGCCCTTGTCTCTGCCTGTCTCTGAGCTGTAGCCCCAGTTAGTTCCACAGCTGCAGCCCTCGTTTCAGCCTGACTCTGGATGGCATCCTCTTCAGCACCACTGCCACCCTCTGGAGTGGCCTCCTGGTCCTGTGGCCGTCCTCCTGAACAGCCCTCTCTGCATCCCCCTCCCTGGTCCTATGGTCATCCTCCTGAGTGGTGTCCTTGCCAAGCTCCCGCCTGGCTTAGAGCCCGTCCTCCTGAGCAGCCTCTTCAAACTCCTGCCTGACTCTGAGGCCTGGCACTAAGGCCGTCCTCCTGAGTGGCCTCATCAAGCTCCAGCCTGGCTCCGCGACTTCCCTGCCGAGCAGTTTCTCTGAGCTCCTGCTTGGCTCTGCGGCCGTCCTCCCGAGCGGTCTCTCTGTTCTCCTGCCTGGCTCCGAGGTTGCCTGCCTGAGTGACCTCTCATGCAGGCAAGACCATGAGTGTCCATGCAGGCTGCCTGGTATGTTTCTCATGGGTCGCCCCCTGGGTGGCAGCGTCCTGTTTTTGTTTTATGGGCACCCCATGGACTTGACCTCTGTGCTCTCTGTTTTGTGTCCATTTTTCCCAGTCCCCCTCCCTAGGTTTTGGATTTTCAATTCTGTGTTTTGGACCGGTGGTTTTGTGTTTTTGTTTTTTGCTTTTGTTTGAGCTCTGCACTCTCCGGTCCTCCACGTGCCTGTCTCCAGCTCCGTGCTGCCTACCTGCTTCGTGTCCTGTCACTTCAGCGCTGTCTGCCTACCTCATCTCCAGCTCCACACTGCCCGCCTGGCCTCCTGTCAGCTCATTGCTGTCTGCCTGCCTTGTCTCCAGCTTCACACTGCCTCCCTTGCCTCACCTCGCCTCGCCTCCTGTCAGCCCAACGCTGCCTACCTGTCCCATCCAGAACCTGCTCTGCCTCTATCTCCCCTAGTACCTGCTCTGTCTCTGTTCTCCTCTCTCCTCCATCCAGTAACCTATTCATGATTTGTTGAACAAACACCTTTTTTGCACCACTCTTTGTGTGAGTCTGCATTTTGGGTCCTAAACATCACCCAACATGAAAAAACTGTGGAAAAGCAAAGCAGAACATGAGTGATGGTTATGGGACAGTGGAAACGTAGCTTTAAGCTGAGGTTTATTAAATACCTCTTTTATGATGAAGTCAATTCAAAGTTTAAACAGCTGTTCATAATGAACAGATCCATAAGTCCACACTGGCAGATTCCATCAGACAAACTGACTGAAGAGTTCACTGTTATCACATCAAGTCTGCAAAGACACTAGGCCAGAAAGGAGATGAAGGCAGGATGAGATCGGACAAAAAGTTCAAAACACTTGGTGTTAACATGAATAATGGAAAAACTTCGATTGTGTAATCTCTCTCTGAGGGATTTTGTGAATGGTTCTGAAGAGAAATTGCATTTGCAGTTTGTGTCCAAAAGTATACACAGCACTTTTCTAAGCTTTGTGTTTCTCTGCTGTTTTATTTTTAATCATCATTATTGTCCTATTTGCCAAAACTTGTTTAAAACAATCAGCCATTCTTCGTGCACCTGTAGAGATTTGTGTGTGGGAAACTACAGAAATCAGAGCCCAGTCCCAGTGTTAATGCTCACAGACCTAGGGACTTTCACACCTGCTCCTGCTGTGAAAATTGAAACATGTCTGTCCCATTTCTCAGCCACTACACAATCCTGCACTCAGCTAGTACTTAACATATGTTGATCACACAGGTGACATCAGTCAAAGTCTGTGAGAGCTCAGTGGTTTTTGGAACAGGACCCTGTTTAGGGCCCTTTCTACTTTACAGGAAATGATGTTTCCAGGCATATGGTTTGTTTAGAATAAAGAAAAGAAGAAAACAGAAAGCCAGGGAATGACACAGAAAAGACACAAAGGAAAATTATAGCCAAGGACAGAGATAAAAGAGAAAACAAGAATCATTTATTTCCCAGTTTACTACTTCAGTCAACTGAGAATTGGAAACCCGACTGTGATCAAATTAATATCAGGCAGTTTGTCTGTTGTTTAGTTTGTAATCTGACCAGCTCTCCTCTGAGTGGGAGTGGGGTGTATCCCCCTCTCACTGATATAAAAGAGCACTGTCCTCTTCAGGCCTGACTGTAATTGAAATAAATTACAAGAGCACAGCATTGTTGTTATCTGTGGTTAATTAACAGCACCTCCCTCCTTCTCAGGGAACAGAGGGATCCTGGGAGGAGGAGGGTGACGACAACGAGGTTCCAGTGACCCAGATTTAGTCTCAAAACATAAATAAATTATCACCGCCCCTTCACACACATATAAACTCACTTATAGAACAGACTTCCATTCATATTCAGAGTTGAAAATGTTATTTAATCACTGTGAAAACAAGATTAACTCACATCCACAATCCACATCAAAAATTCTCAACAGAAAATTGACTTAATTTTTATAACTGAGTCATCATAAAAATCACAGACCCTCTGTGCTTCCTGCTTCTCAAATATAAGCATTGAGAATCATACAAGCTACAGATGGAAAGTCTTTGGGACGTCGCCTTGGATTCAGTTTTTCGACATTTAAGTTAGGATCAAAAATCAGAATTTTTTCTGCAACAAAACACAGAATCATCTGGTTATTAACTAAACAAGTTCCGATTGCAGTTTACTTGCAATATAAGATAGTGTATGTAATGTTGTCAAAACTGGATGTTTAAAAATGTACCCACTTTACATTTGACCCTTGAACACAGTGCAAGAAAAGAACTGCACACTGTGTTGTTGATTCATAGCAGGAAT
>NW_018127896.1:2027493-2028317 GCF_001952655.1 Monopterus albus | reverse complement strand
ATTAGAATAAATCTGTCCAAACTGCTGTTGATGAAACAGATCCATGGCTGGATTTACTTTCTCAGTTGCCATTGGGTATAAATTTGTTTTGGGGCACCTATTGACCCCCCAATACACTTGGCAGCTTTGTTATTTTCCTAGACACCAACCAGTTCTTATTTTCTATGTCTCTTGCTTTAAAGCTATTTGATACAGCACACTTAATTCAGAAACACCCCCCATTTAAACAGAATGTATAAACAAAAGAATTAAAAATACTTTTTGATTCAGTGCCCCTCTGTAAGACTAGGATAACAAGATTAGGTCATGAAGAACTTGTTTCTGCTGAAATTTAGTGCTTTAGATTACTTAACAAATATACAATTAATAAAAGTTATACAACCAATTCAGATGGAATTAATCTGGGAGTTGCAGTGCATTTATGCAGTCCAGTCTTGATCAGATCTAAGTACTACAACAGGGCCACCTCAGACGCCATCGTGGCTGCACTCCACTATTCCCTTTCTCACCTGGAAAATGGAGACTCCTACATCAGGATACTCTTTATTGACTACAGCTCTGCCTTCAACACAGTTGTCCCCCACAAACTCACCCACAAACTGTCCACACTGGGTCTGCACCCCACCCTCTGTGACTGGCTCCTGGACTTTCTGACTAGCAGGCCCCAGACTGTCAGGATTGGCAATAGGACTTCAGCCAGCATTATCACGAACATCGGCACCCCACAGGGATGTGTCCTCAGTCCCATCCTCTACACCCTGTTCACCCACAACTGTGTCGCCTCCCACAAAGACAACATCATCCTAAAGTTCACGGACGACACT
>NW_018127896.1:2016032-2027020 GCF_001952655.1 Monopterus albus | reverse complement strand
TGCCCTCTGGCCGGAGGTTCAGAAGTGTGAAATGCAGGACCACTAGACTGAAAAACTCTTTCTTTCCGACTGCCATCAGACTCCTAAACAGCTGACTCAGGATCTACCTCATGTAATTCCATCTGTACTGTTTACATACTCATTTTGCACATGCATAATTGCACACTCACTGCTACGTATTTACACTCCACAGCTCCCATGTTGTATATATATTCTCTCTGCATTATATTGTCTTCTTGTTGTATTTTTATTTGCTTCTTTCACTTGCTGCTTTAAAGTGCCTTACATTTGTGTTACTGCCTATTTAGATTTGTATTATTGCTCATCAACTTTATATTTCACTTGTATTTTGTTGCATTCATGGGGATGGCAAAGTATGAATTTCATTGTACAGGGAAACACATTTCCTAACTGTGCATATGACAAACACTTTGACCTTGACCTTGACCTACTGACTAATGCTACTGCTGCTGTATGTTGTTTAATATAAACTGAATGAAGTACAATGATTTTATAACTTATCTTATCCCACGGGGTCCTTTTTGAGATGTTAGTGATTCTGTTCCCATATATGTATGTGATTTTGTGCTTGTTTTTTCTGCTTACTCAGTTAGATTGAATTAAAAGGGTGATACGCATACTCCAGAAAACATACTACAGCTGGTCTGTGTCCTTATTGTCTCCCCTGAAAGAAGAGTTATAGAAATCAGAGTCAGTTCTGACACCAGCAAATAGTCCTCTTTATTCACACTTCATTTGTTTGGAGAACATCTTGAGAAAACAGGGTTCTTGTCCTTGGAAAACAAAGTCATAAAAACAGAGGAATCTGAGATTGTGCAGGAGTGACAGTGTTTTTAAGCAGGCCTGTCTGTTGTGGCGGCACTTTAAGAGCGTTCTCTGGCGACTGCCGTGACACTGCCATTCCCATGCCCTGTTGAATTCTTTCCTCAAATCCCAGGCATTTAAACTGCTCCCTCCCTCCCCTGCGCCACTCAGGATGTAGCCAAAAGTCCACTGACCTATGTGGGAGTGGATATTTTGGAAGACGGCCCTGGCTCTTTAACTCTCTATTCCTGTCCTCGCACGTTCATTAGCCCGGCCTCGAGAGTCAGAGTGTTTACATGTTGTTATCATTCCTCTCCTATCATTTTTCTTCCCAGTTTTTTCTCTGTTTTCCCCTCCACTGAGGGATCCTGTTCTAGGTGGGGTCATCTGCTGTAATAAATTCATGTATGTTGCAATAGAAGATCAAATACACACGTGTTTATCCTGCAAGACAGTTGTAAAGGCTCCTTAAAAACCTACACATTTGCTTTAGTAGGAAGCATGTCAGTTTCTCCACAGTAGTGCTGTATATTCATTCTGTTTGAGCTGTGCAAGGTGAATGGGGCTGGATCAGTAGTTAACCATGAACAACAAGGTGCTCCAGATGATCTCTGGGAAGCATTTACCAAAAACTGAGAAGTCTTTATGGATGGATACAAGGTGTCAAACAGTTGGGAGATAAAAAGATAATTGGAAATAGGAGTTGTTTACTTCATCATTACTGTTACTGCCTTCAGGAAATCTGGTTTGCAGTGTAGCCTCGAGCACCTTCAAAGCATAACTGCATTGCACTGCTGTTGGAAAGAAGGCAGAGTTGAGGTTTTGCAAATGTGGTGAAAAAGGAAGTAGGAAGATTAATATAATTCTTGGTTGTGGTGAATACTTTAAATGCAAGGCCACTAACTTAGCTGTTCTTTCAAGTGTATTCCATGGTCACAGTATCTGATTTGTTCAGGAAAGAAACAACAGTGAGCCATGTACAGTACTGTACATGCATACATTGTTTTGGGAACACTACCCAGCTGACTGTGTTTTTTTTTTTTTTTTTGACTGTGGTTATAATCTTTAACACACACACACACACACACACACACACACACCCTTTAAAAACATCTTTGCAGTGACACAATGTGAACTCTTACAATTTAGGGCCTTTTATTAACTTCATCTAAATAGGCTGAATGTATTTACTATACAGCTAGATTCAGCAAAAGGTAAAGAAACATTAATAATTCCACCCATTTTAATTTTGTCGATGATGTGGCACATGTCTGACCACTTGTATAATTGACTTTATGGAAAAAGCCTGTATGATCAAGTGGTTTGTTGTTGCCTTATATCTAGAGGTCAAGGTAGGGGAATAAGTCTGTTTCTGACCATGTCATTATTTACTGTTGATTCAACAGAGGGAAGTTTTTCTGACTTTCACATTACAGCCCAACAGAGGAAATAATGACCTCTAGGTGCTCAGCTGTTGGAAGGAAATTGGTGTTTCTTTTCTTTTGTATTATTATACTCCAAAGCTGCCATGGCTGCCTCCAACATCCCTCCTCCCACCCTCCAGTCTCGTCTCCCACACTGCATGCCACAGCCCTCTTACATCATTGGAAATGTTTGCTGCTTTCATTTGGAACTTTTGAGCCTTTTGTAACATTTATTTGTCTTTGCACATATTGTTGCTGTGTCGGAGAAACCTTGTCACTGCAATTATTGCAGGATTCCTGTTTCTCTGTAGATGAGCTGGCATGTTAGATACAGTCGGTGCAGGTGGTTTGTATGGTTCCTAAACTTCATACCTTTGTTGAGTTTGTAAAATGCCTGCTATGTTGCATGACATTTTGTGAACAAACTCACACTGTAAAATCTCATTCTTAAGTCATTTTGACTGTGATTGACAAATTTTCTTTAAACCTTTGAAAAAACATTCAGTGGAATAAGCATAGTTGACCATAATCCCAACGCTAATTCACTAAAATATTTTTATTTTCCTTGATTTTGATACAGTGACCTGATTTTATTGTTTTGTGATTAGATAGACAATTATGGAAACGTTTGGAAACAAGTTGTGGAAGCATTGTAAATATTCTCAATTATAAATATGAGTGACTCATTAAAATGTTTGCCCTGAAGACTGAACCACAAGCTCTTTGCACAAAAGTTGAGAGAAACATTTTTATCCTTTTTTTTAATAACCTGTTTTAAAATACTGTATGTTGGAAGGTTTTATCCTGATGGCAGTAATATTGTCTATTGCTCCTTTTTTCTTTCCTCCGTGTCGCCCTCTTCTATTCCTCCAGTGGCTCATAGATTCAGAGGGAGGGCTCATCAGAAGAAAGAAGTCGACTAGTTGTTAGAAGAATTCAGGCCCCAAGGCAACTAATCAATGTATTACTTGTGTCACACCAACTTATATCAACTTTTCTCGAAGCCCGTAGATATTCCTCCATCATCTTTGAATATTTTCCTGTGAGACCTGTAAAATATTTAGACAATACCAATTACCTGCTGCTTTAGTGTAGGTATAAAGCAGGAAAAAAGTCTTTCATGTGTTTGTGATGGTGTGCCACTTGCTCTGTGGCGCAAGTATATCAGCCGTGCAGCAGACGTGGCTTTTCATCGCTGTTAATCAAAATGAATAAACATGTGTAATTGCACAGAGCAGGGAGAAGTTAGGGAAATTCAGAGGGAATTTTCAATGCCCTATGAAGTATTAAAATGAAGCTTGGCCTAATTTTTTTCTATTTTTCACCTCACCTCATTTCACCACCTAGGTTTCTACTGAATGAACTGACATGTATATTTCTGTTTTTCATCACATGTGCTTTTCTCAAATACACAAACTATTAGGACAAAATATTTACTTTTTCCACAGATGTATTCTTGTACTTCTCATAACTTTGATATTCTGTTTGATTTCCAGCAAGAAATCTGTGGGTTTGATGGGAGGTTTCCCACCTTTGTACATCATAGGCAAACATGAAAAAAGGTGCGTTAACAGACAGGCAATGAGCTCAGGCAACAGTGGGGAGCTGAGATTGACATGTTTTTTTATTTTGACAGCACTCACCCTCCCTGCCCTTAGTTTATGATCATAAATAGTGCATGCTGCTTATTAGGAGGCTGCTGCCATGTTCCTGGCTAGTGAGTGTGTTGCTCGCTGGTGTTAGCAGACAATTTGCCAGTACACATGTGAGATATTATTAGTGTTTCTCTTTCATCCTGCGCCTCACTCTCCCCTTTCTGTCTCTTTTTTCACTACTGTGTGATCCATGCAGAGCACTCTGGGATCGGTTGTACTCACAACATGCTGCTTGTCATGCAGCTAAATTTGATGGGAAAAGCACATAATTTGCCTCTTCTTAGATTAAATCTAACTAATGTGATTATGTGGCACAGACACAGGAGTATATGCAACTGCACAAGCACACATAAGCAAGTATGATGACAGAATTTCAAGATGTTTCACGTAGCTGAGAGGAAAGAAATGAACGGCCGGTGCGTTTAATGCTGCATGGAGCAACATCTGGCTCCAATTACCCGCTGTGAGGTAGGTGCTCTATTATAAAAGGAAACTCAAAGGATTTCCTCTCTTAAAATACATGTTATCCCTTAATTCCTGCCTAAATTCCCACTTAAGCAAGGCCTATAATTCATAAACCCCAGCAGTCCATGTTGGCTGCAGGAAAAGCTAAACTCTATGTCACCTTGGCTGTGGAGGTAGCCATCCTTGGAGACCAGTGGCAGACAGTGACAGGGGCAGGGCAAAGCAACTCAGAGAAAGAGATTAGTGGAGTGGTCACACCTCTCCTCCATTCCCCTGTTTAGCCATCGCTCTGCTGGGGTGGTGAAAGAGGTGGGGAGGGACATAATGGCCGATGGACTCCCTCTAAAAGGAGGTTTTGCTAGAGGTGGGAGAGGAGGTGGGGATGGTGCAAGGTCTCTTGGGTCTCAAGGGATAGATTTGCAAGTGGAGATTCACCAATTCACCTCTCCCTGACACTGACACCAGGGGCCTGGGGCGTGCAGTCAGCCTGTGGTCAAGTTAAGTACGACCCCAACCTCCCACCAGCCCCTAACCTCCAAACACACACTCAGAAAAACACACATGAAGAAAGTTCAGGTCTGGCAAGAGAGGTAATTTGATGCTAGGTTCTCTCCTGAGGGTCGCTGTTGTGGTGCAGTGCTGATGTCGCTGGGTCAGAGCTAGAGTTTTGCACTGAAGCTTTCAGAGTTGATTAACAGGGAGCGGTGGTCTGCTTGGCACGATCACAAGCAGGAGACTCTTCTTAAGTACAGGATTAAAAGCCTCAGCTAGAAACACGCACACAGTGCACAAAAGGTAAAATGTTCTTCCTGATCTTCAAATAATACATTTTAAAACACTTTTCAAAACTGTTTTGGCCAGGCCATAAAAGTAAATAATTTCAGAGCAGGATTACACACTCCATTTTACATATTTTATTGAAAGGCATTTCACTTATTGTCTACCCTTTTATATCTCTGAGGCTAGGCTAAACAACAAAAACACCTCTCTGTATAATGAAGTACTAGTCTCCAAAATGATCACACAGTTGAATCAACACCTCTCTGAAGCAGTTGGGATAAAAACTGAACATTATCACTTTCATGAAGGACCATTTACTGCAGGACTGTTGCATTAGACTAAATTAGATTTAGCTACTGTAGATGTGTCCAACCTTGAAGATTTTTGTTCTTGCCCAGTCAGACTCAAGTTTAGCGATGTTGCTATGTTCATTGATCTTTGGTAAGTACAGTGTCATCATAATGATGACTAACATAATACCCATATAGTGATAAATGAGAATAGTCCTTTAGTAAGGGTTAACTTTAGCAAAACTGCTCTGAGGCAGCTTCCCAGTAAACCAAATAGGAAGCAGGGATAGCCAGCTAAGAACATTCTAGACCCTTCAATGAAGCAGAATAACACAGTATGTCCCACCAGAAACATAACCTACAAGCAGGAGATGTAAAATATGTCACAATATACAGAATCAATATACATACTGCTAAACATCAAATCTAAAATCTACTGTGACCTGGATTTTTCATATCATCGATCAAAACAGAAGCTGTAGGGATGCAGGAAATAATAGGTTATCAGGCCAACATAAGTGAAGGTTGTAAATTTACACATGGTTCCCATAAATAAAAGCTTTATATCTTCAACATAGATTTATATTCCATAATTTTCTGCCCCTTGGTGCTTGTTTAAAAGTGAAATATAAAAAGCTTGGCTCCCTGAGAGACACAGACAGTGGGTGAGATAAGTTATTTTCCTTGAATAACTGCATTTCTCAGAGGGAGGAAAAATTAACCATAGCCCTCAAATGCTGCTTCTGGCTTGGACTCTGTTCACTTTTGAAAACCAGAAAGTGTCGAAGGCTCTGTTAACATTTTTCCAACCTGGTATTTTACTGACCCAGGAGTCCTGACTGAGCAGGTATTGGCACACCGCAGCCTGATTTCACGAGGTTTCGGATGGATTTTTAATTTGTGGAAACACTGGTCTGAACCTACAGTCCAGCAACCGTGAAGGAACATTGTCTCCAGAAATCTACCCAAACCCTGTTATTAAGGGGTAATTCAAACAACTCAGGAACAGCCTAGACAGCACCAGATGCCTGATGTGTCTCTTCTTCAGTTTCTATCAGGGTTCACCTGCATTTAATCTGAGTACTTTAGTGCGCATTTGGTGATACAATGTTAAGTTACTGTAAGGGGTGATGATGGGGTTTGGGCCCAAGTTTTGTAATTTACAAGCTATAACAGCATACTTTTTCAAACATGGCAAATAATCAAATTACCAAAAACAACTGACAGTAACTGTGGGGTGTTTGGGGCCCCATGGTGATCTAGTGATGTTGCTTGCATTTGCCACCACTTAAACCAGCCTTATTCTGTATTCAAGATGCTAGATATATCACTTATCCTCTAAAGGTTTATAGGGGGATGGAGCCATTCCCAGTTGACACTGGACAGAAGTATCACAGGGCTGACACATAGAGACAGACAGCTTTTCTTAAATCTGGGCCATTTAGTCACCAATGACCTGAACAGCGTGTTTTGATTGACTAAATCGACATCGTCTTTTAAATCACTTCTGAATCTCACTTTTATAAGCTTGAGTTTGCGTTAATATTTTATAAATTTTTCCTGATGCCTGCCTTTTTATGTGATGCCTTTTTTGCATCTTGCTGTTTGCTTACATTACTCTTTAATAAAGTCTTACTTTTTACTGCTTGTTTGCTGAAGTGCTGGTGCACTTGTGCTTCATCTTAAATCTAACAGGAATTATTTACAAGTATCACAGTTTATCCTCCCAAGTACAGTATCTGCATTTTTACAAACTTTATGTTTTTATTCTTTTGTACTTAGTAGAAAGTACTTAATGGTGATAGTTTCAAAATGGATGCATGGTTTTTAAACATATGCAAAGTATATGATACTGAATTATAATCTTTATTTTTAATTATGCTAAAGTAAATGCTTAAACTGAAGAGTCTTTAAAAGGTTTTTATGTCATCATAGTATTTCTACTGTACCTGAAATGATTGAAGTGCTGTTTCTGCCACTGTTTAATCCTAATTAGATTCAACAGTGTAACAATTAAGAAATGATTCTTTTTATTGTTAACGCCAGATTTAGGCAGGATGAATACCCAAAGAAGGCTCTTTACACTGGCTACCAGTTTAGCATCAGAGCTGCAGTGATTCTACTTTCCTCTGCCAGCATTAACTGAACTTACTGCAGAGATAAGCTTTTACATCCAAACTGATTAATCTGTGTGTTCACCTTATTGTTGTAAATGTAGCATGTTGCTGCTTCTGTGAAAAACCACAAATATGGGGATGGGGATATCTTTAAGTAGGAGAAAAGACAGCGCACGTCTCCAGGAGACTTTTGGGGTAATTTACCACAAACACAGTGCAGGAAAGAGACTATTTCTGACGGTAGTCATCCATCAAACACTGAGGAGAATGTCCAGTTGGTGCTCCAGCAGGCTTAGAATAGCCTTTTGTTCAAACACCTTTAATAATTAAACACCTACTCAGCCCCTCAGGCTTCGCAAGATTGAAGACTTTCACGAGGGGGGAAAAAACCCATCCCCTCCCTGTGCTGTTGTAACCTGGAAAGCTTGCTGGAGATGTGGCGCACCCTATCACCTAATGCCTTTTCCTTGCACTGGTCAAACCCCCTCTGACTCCTTTAGAACAGTCTTAAAAGAGAAATACTTGGAATACATCTGTCTCTCTGCAGTAGATCTACGACAAGCCTTTGTGGCACCTTTCAATGTACTTTATATTTTTACATTTACAGATTGAATGGTTTGAGTTTCAGAGGCCAATTTTGGTTTAAGTACAACATTGTATTGTTATCTGGACATTTGACCTTTTTTGTTTTTAAACAAAACAGGAGTTATAGAGATTTGGGGTAGATCTTGTTGTTTTGAAGCAAGAAGCTGGTACCTCTTCCTCTTTCAAGGATGTGATTGTGAATTAGGCCTCAATGTAAAGTTACAGCAGACAAAATAAAGAAATTTAGTGTTCAAATGTCAAATGTGGTTCATCACCTGAAAGGTGTTTGTGGGATTTTGTTCTGTAAGATAATTAATAATTATGATAAATCTCTATCTATGGTTGTACTGTATACATAGTGACAATTTGTCAATTCACCAGGGCTGTTTGTCCCTTCCTTCTCATACAGCCCAAGGGGGCGTATCATTAAACAGCGCTCCGACGGTCACGAAAAGAATTGCAACGATAATAATAATAATAATAATAACAACACTTTATTTGTATAGCACTTTACAACTCCAGAGGAGCCCAGAGCGCTTCACAGAAAAACATATAATAGGAATATAAAACCAGCTACATAAACAATAAAACCAAGAGCAAAATAAAACACACACAATATAATATCAAAAGCTAATGGGAGACTTCCATATCAAGGTATAAATATAAAACAACAAACTAAAAAACATCGGCGCCACTGGAGCCCGTTAGACAGAAAGCCTGTCTAAAGAGATGAGTTTTTAGTTTTGACTTAAAAGACGATAGTTCAGTTATGGACCGTAACTCCGGCGGTAAGGAGTTCCAGAGCCTAGGGCCATACACGGCAAATGAACGATGACCCCATGTTTTATATCTTGTCCATGGGACAACCAAGGACACGTGCTCTGAGGAGCATAGAGCCCTAAGCGGAGTGCGAATGGACAGCAGGTTAGACAGGTATGGTGGAGCGAGGCCATTAATAGACTTAAATACAAATAATAATACCTTGAAATTAACTCTGAAGTACACTGGTAACCAGTGTAGCAAGTAAAGGACAGGGGTGATGTGGGCGTACTTAGGAGTATTTGACAGTAGACGAGCAGTAGCGTTTTGTAACATTTGAAGCTTCCGAAAGAGTTAAATACAAATAATAATACCTTGAAATTAACTCTGAAGTACACTGGTAACCAGTGTAGCAAGTAAAGGACAGGGGTGATGTGGGCGTACTTAGGAGTATTTGACAGTAGACGAGCAGTAGCGTTTTGTAACATTTGAAGCTTCCGAAAGAGAGGTTGGTTGATTCCTATATAAAGGGCATTGCAGTGATCAAGTCGCGAAGTGATGAAAGCATGAATGGCTTTTTCTAAATCCACATGCGACAGGAAGGGCTTCACCTTGGTTAAGAGCCTCAGGTGAAAGAAGCTGGTTTTGACCACAGATCTAGTCTGTTTGTCAAATCTTGAATGCCAAATTGAATGCTGTTTTTTTTTTTCATTTTCTTCTTTTTTTTGTGTTTTTTGCTTTTTTTGCAGTGCACAAATGTCATGCACTGCTTACATACAACAGACAGGCATTGCTGGATATCGCCAACTCACAAAGCCACTGTGAATTTACTGGTTTCATACAGCCGGAGTTACAACTCATTGTTCGCTCCGGCGACAATAACAACAATGGTGAAGAAAGCCACCATCGCCCGCGGGGAGCCTCTGGAGCACCAGGCACAAGCGAGCAGGCTGAAGTCAGGAGAGCAACCCGAAGACGGAGACGGGGCAGGCGAGGAGGACTCCATGCTAGGCTAAAAGCTCACACTACCCGACCGCCATTACCCAGCCTCTTCCTTGCTAACGTACAGTCTCTGGAAAACAAACTGGAAGAGCTAAGGGCTAGGATTACAGCACAACGAGAAATCAGAGAATCCTGTGCTCTAGTTCTTACCGAGACCTGGCTTTCTGACAGAGTTCCAGACTCAGCGATTCAGCTACAAACACACACTCTACATCAAAACGATCGCACTGCCGCTTCAGGGAAGGTAAACTCATGGTATGGAGATGTACGGACTGTTTATAAGCACTGTTCACCATGTAGAGTTTTTATTGCTGAAATGCCGGCCCTGCTATCTAGCCAGACAGCATAGTGCTGTGTTTTTAGCTGCTGTGTATGTTAGCCCAAGAGCTAATCCCTCTGCAGCTCTCAGCAAACTTTATGATGTCATCAACGCGCTAGAGACAGCTCACCCCAGATGCTGTATTTATCGTTGCAGGCAACTTTAACCAGTGCAGTTTAAAGACTCTACTCCCCAAATATTACCAACATGTAAACATTCCCACTTGGGGAAAGAACACTCTGGATCATGTTTACAGTAACATACATGGTGCTTACAGGGCTGCACCCCGCCCCCAATTCAGACGCTCAGACCACATTTCTTTGTTCCTGTATCCAGCTTACAAACAAAGACTGAAACAAACAAACCCTGTCACCAAACAAATTAAGCTCTGGACCCTTCCCAAGAAGAGCCCGGTCACCTGCCTGAACGACTACAGGCCAGTGGCGCTCACCCCAATTATTATGAAGTGCTTTGAGAGAGTGGTGCTGGCCCTCATTCAGAGCAGTATACTGGACACCCTGGACCCCCTGCCGTATGCCTACCAGCCCAACAGGCCACCTCAGATGCCATCGTGGCTGCACTCCACTATTCCCTTTCTCACCTGGAAAATGGAGACTCCTACATCAGGATACTCTTCATTGACTACAGCTCTGCCTTCAACACAGTTGTCCCCCACAAACTCACCCACAAACTGTCCACACTAGGTCTGCACCCCACCCTCTGTGACTGGCTCCTGGACTTTCTGACTGGCAGGCCCAAGACTGTAA